>NW_020955565.1:90567-156719 GCF_003031625.1 Empidonax traillii | reverse complement strand
AAAGCCACTTCCCTCGTGAGCTCCTGCAATCCTCTCCCTGCGCTCCACAGGGGAGGCTCAACCATCCCTGCCCTGTCTGGGGGTCACAGCCCCTGCTCCTGCAGCAGGACAGCATTCCCTGCTCCGGGCACTTTTAATGGAAGTTACAAAGAGCTACTGGTATCTTATTCACAGTGTTGTACAGGGAAGGTGGGGGGACACCAGGGGAAGGAGGCGAGCTCTGGGGACAATGGGGACACAGCTCCTGGGAGCTCCAGGTAGTGTTTAACACACCAGGGGCCTGGGAAAACTGCATTGCTTCCCTTCCCTTTACAGACTAAAGCAGTACTTTGAATACCTTGCCTCCATTTCCATGAAGTACCCTCTGATCCTCATCCTTCCCTAACCCTCCCTGCAGGCGTGGGGCAGGGGGTGAGGGGTGTGTTCCTGCAGGAACACACACCTAGGTGTTCTCCTCCCACCTCAGCTGCTCAAACAGCTTATTCAGAGCAGTCCCTGCTGTGCCCCAAGGATTGCTCTCGCAGCCCTTGGCCTGTCCTGACTGTCAGCAACGTTACAGAGGCGAACACAGAACAGAGGTGTTACTGGAACAACAACACTCCCCACTCCCTGCACCACATCCCTCCCAGCCCCTGCCCTGGCACAGCGAGCCCTGCCTGCAGTCAGCTCTCTATCCCAGCCAGCACCCCAGGGGAGACCAGGGGGTTGGTCTGGAGCAAAGGGTACGGCAAATCCTGCTCTCCATCCCAAATTCACCCACGCTCCACCTGGGCTGCCTCCCCCAGCAACACAAACCCGGCTTGGGAGACCTTCTAACACGTGAGGAAAGTACCTGCAGGCCACCTACACCTCCCCTGCCTGCGTCTGCAGCACAAACCACCCTCACTTTGACCCTGACAGCCCACTGAAGGGCCCCCTGGGCGGGGCACAGCCGCAGTGGGGCTGGGCTGTCACTCCCCTTGCCAAAATCCCATCTGTCAGCAGGGCAATTGCACCCTGTCTCTTCCCTGGTGTCACCCGCAGGAACGGCCCCTCCCGCCTCCTGCAGCTGAGATTGTGTTCCATCACCAATGCACGTGCAAGGAGGGTTAAGGAAAAGCTTCACAGTAATACAGAGAGTTTCCTTAGACACGTTAACTCTCCGAAAATAATACGAGGGAGCACGACCCCCCGGATCAAAGCAACGCCCGAGACGCGCAGGTGAATCCGGGGAACCTCCTCGTCTCAAAAAACAGCTTTTACGCTTGACCAAATGGGGAACCAGTGAAGTGACAGCGTCAGGTTAAAATCTGTTTCTCAGGCATAGTTTTGTGATTCCTCCCCCCACCCCAGACTCAGTAATTTCTCTTGGAATTCTAGTGGAAGGTGTCCCTGCCCACGGCAGGGGGGGTTGGAAGGAGATGAGCTTTAAGGTCCCTTCCAACCCAAACCATTCTGTGATTCCATAATTTCAGAAATTCCAATTGTATTTCATCCTTTATACTGCTGCTTTCTCTATTTTATGACCAGCAGTAAAACTAACTAATCCAGCCTGGTTTTTCATCTCTCATTAGTTTCACAGTTTCATAGCCAATGGTCCTGGGGCTGGCTGCAAAGGTTTCAATAAATAAGCCTCACTGGAATATAAAAATAATGCAGGCATTTCACCATAGATCTGAGGGAGAGGGGGTTAAATACATCAATAAAAACTAAGCTGGAGGCTTAACATAGCTGACAGTCTGCAAAAAATTAATGCACTGATTTTGTTTTTTAAGTACTGCCTTAGGTAACTGCAGTAAAAGAATAAATCAGAATATGTCAGGTTAAACAACTTACACAGCAGTATTTAAAAGATACCTGAATATGTTTCAAAAGCTTAACTGATATGAACTAGGAAGCCCATTAAAGCTGCCCATTTGTACATTATAATACTTTAAAAAAAAAAAAAAAAAAAGAAGGTAACAAAAACACAGCTTGGCATAGTCTAATGGAAACAGGAACCTGGAGGCTGCACTGTCCCAGGATGGGGATTTCCCAGCCTCTCTGGACAACCTGATCCAGTGCTGTTTGGCTGCTCTCATGGTGAAATAATACCTTGTAATACCTAACCTGATGCTCCTTTGTATCAACTTCCACCTCCTGCTGCTCCTCCTCCCCCTGTGGAGGGTTTGGCTCCCTCCTCTCCGTGCCCTCCCCCGGGGCTGTGGAGTTTAAACAGGAGAGATGACACAGGGGAAGGAGAGAGCACTGACACAAAAGCCACGACTCCAATCTGCACCACGTGCTGGAAAACCCAACACTCCGAAAATGGCACTTTGAAATCTGTCTGGCACTGCACCTCCCCTCCTTCAGCTCCTTCCCATGGAGTCTCTGGAATCCTCACACCTCCCGACCCAGGGGAATCATTTTCCTTTGTTCCCAGCTCCGGGATGGAGATGTGCTGGTGCTGCCCAGCTCTCACCTCCAGGACAGGGGTCTTTGCCCAGGGTTTCCTGAATGCTCCTGCCCACAAGCAGGTTCCAACTACTCCTTGGCACAGAAAAATCAGCGAGGTTTTATCTTTGAACCCATTATTTCTTCCCCTTGGTGAGAGCAGAGCATGCACCTCCACAGAAGGTACTAAAAAAAAAACAAACCCAACCACCTCTAGACATCGGTAAACGGCAACGGCTCATGTTCTGTAACTTTCAACTAGACACTAAATACATCAGTGGCTGCTTTTGGGGCTTCCTCTCTCCAGCCCCCAGTTGTGCAAGGCCACACTCTGATTTTCTGCCTCCTCCCTTTTAATTTCTAGCCTTGCCAGGACATACTTGTTTTCCTACAAAACCATTGAGGACCACGAAAAACACCTTCAGAAGGCCCCACCATCCAACTTTACCCAGCAAGTCTCAAATCCTCCCAAGGCTGCAAACCCCTAGGATTCAGCAGCACGGGTTCTTAAGTCTTATTCACATCCACGTTTTCATCAGCAAAGACCTCTCAGGGCTCCAGCCTCCTCAGGTTCCTCCTATTTCCCAGACACCTCTTCCCACAAGCTGCAGTACTTTGGTTTACAACTGGATTAAAATATAAATTAAATAAGAATAATGCTAAATGAGTTTATACTGAAACACTTTATATATGTATATATATATATATATATGTATATACAGTATGTGTGTGTGCACTCCCTAATGACAGCTAGAGGAAGCAAAAGTCATTCTCCAAAGGCTTCTACTCTTCCACCTAGCGTGGTCAACTTATCCATTGCAACAATTCCCTGTGCATAAAAGCTCATGAAGCACTGGAGGGTGGTGCTGGCGACCAGCCCGATCACACAGACGTCCAGGAACAGAAAGACAATAAATTATAAGAAGCAGTAGTAACTTGTTCACAGTTGGGATGAGGATAATGTTATGGGAAACCTGAATTTTTCTACAGTCCCAGGAATGAAAAGCCAAAGGTCACTGAAGGTTAGAGATATATTGCAGTTAATCCTAAAAGCAGAGATGGGATCTGACACAAGGAAACCACACGGAGTTTCTCCCAGCGGACTAAACTCTGGGACAATCAGATTCAGCAGGAAGAGCTCCAGCAGAACCAGGATTCATCCCGAGGATGCTCTGATCTCTGCCTCCATCTCAGCCTTGGATGCTTTCCCAAGGAGGAAGATTCCTAGAAGCCAGCTCAGTCCTACATTTGAAAGACAATGCTCCCAAGTCCTTTCTTGATTCTACTTCTCTCAGCCCAAGCACCACCTTGAATCTCTCCTAGTCCCAGCCCCTTTGTTCTCCTCTGTTTGCCAAGCCAAAGCCTTTCAGCAGATGGAAATATTTTAGAGATGGTCGGACTCTTCAGATAATTTTACAACCCACTTGAGTGGGTTCCAGCTTAGGAATAACCTAAATCTCTAGTAAGACTAACTGCAGCAAAACTTTGGTCTGCTGCATTTTCTTAAAAAAAACCCCAACAACAAACCACAGCAAGTCTCCTCCAAGTCTGCTCTATTCCCAAATGTTCTGGTAGACTTTAGTTTCAAGCAGCAGCCAGCAGTATTTGCATAGTTCTAGCTTGTATTTGGTTACAAATATTTAACTGCACATGCGTGTGTATGCATGTATTTTATACTGAAATATCCCTTGAATGACAATGACTAAATTAAGGCTGCTGAGCTCCTCTTTAGGCCCTTCCACTGCAGATGTCAGAGCTCTGGGCATGGCTCTCACCTCGTTGCAGGAGCAAAGACTCCGCTATGTCAGTGGGATCCCAGATTTTCCAGCTGCAGCCTTGGCCATGGGCTCAGCTCCCAGGGAAAACTCAGAGCCCTAAAAAGCCTCCTGAACTACAGCTTCTTGACTTACAGAGTGGTTTGGGCTGGAAAGGGACCTTTAGAGGTCATCTAGTCCAACCCCCCTGCCATGGGCAGGGACTCCTCCCATCCCCAAAATATTTCCAGCAGGGCAAGAACGGCATGTGGTGTCACTGATCTGCAGAAACACCTGGATGCTGGCACGGCTAAATTGGCAGGCATGTCACGGGTCAAAGAGGAGAGCTGGATAAAGTTTAAATCATTTTAAGTGCTATTTTTGTTGGTTCTGAACATGACCCTGTCGACCTCCCAAGCCACCTTCCACCACAAACTCTGCAGTCTGTCTTCCTATTTACACCTTGGGCTCTGCACCAGAGATGAAGTCAGAAGCAAGTGAAAGCTGCAGCTCTGCTCCTGCCAAGGCCTCCTTAGGGCTCAGTCACCCAAAGGCACGGGAGGACCCAGCTCCAAGACCAGGCCTGGGATCACTGGCTGAAAGGAGCTCTAAGTGACGTTCCCACCGCAGAGGGAACAAGCAGGGAGAGCTGTCCTGTCCATTTATTTCAACCCTGATGCCACAGAGGGCTCAAATCCTGGCTCGCTGCCCTCCCTGCTGAGCCTTCCAGCCAGGCCACAGCTTGTTCCCAAAGCTATTCCAGCTCGGAATAGCTGTCACAAATGGCAATGGGAGCAGCCGCTGCTGACCTCGCTGGGTTTAAAAACAGCAGCTTTCTGTCCCTCCTGCCCTTCCTCAGGCACCCAAACTTCTGAAAGCTAAATTATACAGATCACAGCTTGAGAACATTGTGGAGAAGGACTGACCTGATGGTGGGCAGTGCTGGGAGGACAAGCCAGGGACTGCCCATCGGCATCGGCTGCTCTGGCTCTCGCCGGGCTGATAGCCCTGGATCTTACTAAGTGGCCTTAAGCATGTTCTCAGCCTCCTGCTACAAATTCACATTCCATAAAGCCTCTCATTCATCCCTCTCTAGCCGCTGGAAGTACAAAGAGCAATTTCTTTTCACGCACTCCCGCTGCAAGAGAGCAAAAAGACCTTCTCCTTTCTCCCTTTCCCAGCTTCCCATCGGTCATCCTCCTGAGAGGAAGAGGTTCAGCTTTTTCCCAAAGCAGCAGCAGCAGCACAGTATTAACACAATCCTTGTTATTTTCACAGCTATTCACAGGGAACCTGGCAGCAGCAGGAACAGCCACGGCAACCGTCACGTCACTGGGCTGTGACTTGGCACCAGGGCTTGCTGCAGGCTTAGGGAGATAACCACGACTCTTCACATTTGGGGGGGGTGAGTTCCTTGGCAGCAAAGAACCGTGTTTCCCCTCTGAGAAAACAAACTGCAAACCCAGAGCGTGTTCTCCCTGTCGCCTGAGGCAAGCAAACTAACGGGTTAGGAAGCCCTAACTCTGAAGCGGACAGAAATGTTATGTACAGAGGTATTAAAACATGACAGAGTTCTCTTCACATCCTCCTTAAATCACAGTTGAAATCACAGTTTTGGCAGGAAAAGCTGCAGCTAGACGTGGGACTGCGAAGCTGCGCCTCGAGCCATCCCAGGAGCGTTGGCACTCGGAGAGCTGGCAGCTGATTCTCCACAGCTTGGGTGCCGCTGCGAAGAGCCGCGCCAGCCGGAGGCAACGGGGCCCTGGCGGCCTTCTGCTGGGGACAGCACCTCTGGAGTGGCTACACCACTGCCAGGAAACTCACAGGAGGTTCTTCCACACCATACACCACCTCCAGCCCCTTTCTCCTCGAACCTTGGCCTGGCCTGCAGCGAGGAGGTCAAAGCACTGAAAGGAACGTCCGACACCGATCCCTTGGGAACGGGCCCCGCCGTCCAGCGCGGCCGGGCCTGAACTGCTTTCAGCAATGCTCGAGAGCCAGCGTGGCTCCCACACATACATACACGTCCATTAAATGCACAGAAATAATATTAAAATGATTCCCACTACCATACCTTATACTGACTCTAGCTACAAGCTATAAACTTCACCTCAGCGAGGCCCGGGCAAGAATATCGGCTCTTTTGCATGCAATCAGAAATGATCGTTTATACAGTGGCAACCTCTGCACCAAAAAAAAAAACCAACAACAAACAAACAAACAAACAAAAAACAAACCAAAAGAAAACGTAAAGGAGGGGGAAAAAAAAAAAAATCAGAAACCTTTCACAAGCTTTGTTTTTCAGCCTGGCAGGATATGAAGGACCAATTTCACCAGGCCAACGAAAGTAGTGAATCAGCACGCAGGGCTGTTTGGATGCTCCTCCATTCACAGTATCGATACAGTAAAACACAAACCTGCTCAAGAAACTCACAGCTATGCCATGGGAACAAAGGCAGTCACCATTTTATGTCAGCCCTTCCTCACTGCGGTTGCCATCTGTCTCAGAAAAATGTTGCTCGTGTGGCAGTTACTGCACCTTCACCCTTCTCTTCACAGCAAGCTTAGCAGGGAAACTTTCCCACTATATTTATATATAATATATGTATATAAATAACTTTATGTTTTTATAGTTTGGTAGTATCCTTTTAAAATTTCTATTTTAAAACACTTAAAAATCTTTTAAGCATCTAAAAGTAACTTTTGATGCTCTCTAGTGTGAACAGGATAGGATTTCAAAGTCTTTAACTCTTTTTTTTTTTTTTCTCTTTTTTTTTTTTCCCATTTTTGGTAACTTCAAAAGCTATGACTAAAGCAGCACATCTCCGCTCCTTCCCGCAGCTCGATTGCAACGAAACCTACCTTAGCCACCCTCTCACCTCATCTTCTGCCACTGCAACCTCACTGTTTGGGCACCATCCTGCTTGACCTTCGCCAGGAAACCCGACGGGGCCGGTCCCTCGGGTGGCCAAATCACCGCCCGCGTGACGATGCACTTGACAGCAGAGGAGGAAGAAGGGACAGAAGGAAAACGGAGGTGAAGTATCAGTTTTCCTGTTTGAAATGGTCAATGAAATGGTGCTTTGCAGGTGCCTGGCTCGGGGCACCCGCAAAGGTTCCTCTCTTGGGAGCACTTCCCTGTTAACACACGATCCTGGCACCAAGCCCTTCCCACACACAGAAACACATCAGAGCCACATCCCTTTCGGAGAGAGAGATGGGAGGAACAGCGAGACCCCTCGCTCATAAAAGAATCCATGAAGTGAGGCAAGAATACATCACCCTGCCCCAAATTCTTCCCTCTAAAGGGAAAGGGGCAGGAAAATGATCCCGAGTCCCAATTTACAGGTGGGGAAAGCAAAGGCTGGAGATGTTTGCATGTGCAGTCGGACTGCGGACCAAGCTTTGCTGTCCCGTGGTCAGTCCCCTGCCCACCCAGCCCCTGCTCCAACCACTCACCCAGCTCTCTGGACGAAGCCAGACGAAGTGTATTTCTTTCCCAATGTCTCTTTGTTCCTCCCATCACCCTAAGGATCAGAACTTCACCCTCCCTTTACCTCACGCCCTCAAGAGAACTCCTTCACCAGACCCGATCGGTCGTTCATTATCCCCCCTCCGTCGTGAACAACTTGGCATCAGAACCAGAGAAAACTCTTAAAATATTGCATATTTTTTTTCTTTTCAAAAAGACTTCTTCAAAAGATGTCGGAATATTTGCACTTATCTACCTGTCCCATGCTGTTCCGGTTATGAACCATGTAAGCCCGTGCAAACACCTACAACACACACGCAGGCACGTCTCTCCAGCTCGGCTAAACTCGCTCTAAAAACATCAGAGCTGCTCAGAATACAAAAAATCTTGAAGTCCATGCAAGGGGACAAGAGTTGTGATTGCTCTAGGAACCATTCACTTTAAAGTCTCCTGAACTGTTACAAGGAAATAAGGTAGGGTTTTCTTTTCTTTTTGCATTTCGTTGATAAAAAAAGTTATCAAAGTAGTTTGTAGAAACAGGTTTAAAAGCAACCGCCCACGATTGCTCGGCTGGGACGACAGCATTGCAGTATTTCTGTGTCACATATTGCTGTTAGAAAAGACAAGTGCGTGTCGAGGGGGGAGCAGGGGTGAAGGAGGGCTTTGGTAGCCAGCCTCTTAACTCTGGAATTCAGCCACTCCAGGAAATCTCTGCCTAACCCTCGGCAACCCCCGGAGCATGGCCGGGACGTCAGAGCGCTCCGAGCTCTCCAGGTCAGCACCAGCAGAGGAACAACCTCCTCCGAAAGACCCCTCCAGCCCTCCTCCCGAGGCAGCAGCGTCACAGACACCAACCTCACAGCCGCTAAATCGCGCTCTCAGCAGCCCGAGTGCTTCCTTCACGTCTCGCTGACCTCTGGAATACCGCCTTGGAGCCGCGCCTGCAGCGGGCAAGGCCAAAAGCCCTAAAGTAACAGCTTCAACAAAAAATGCAAAGAGACACACCAAAAATAAGACAGGGATAAATACAGGCGGGCTAGGCAGGCTCCACCAGCACAGTGTCTTTGTTTTCTACCTGGGAAAGGGACAAAGGCAGCGGGGCCCTTTGCCCCTGCTCTCCCCTCGAGCGGGACCAGCGGATGTGGCTCTGCGGGGCCACAGGGCTGTCCAGAAATACCAATGACTGCTCATCCCAGGTCACTACGGAACAGTAAAAAAATTTAAAATCCTGTCGATCCCTGAATAAGAAGTTGATTGACACAGTTGTTCTGTTTTTCTCCGAGAGGAGGAGGAATAAGGGAGAAAAACGTTTAACACTCTACGTGTGTGTGTGTGGGTGTGTGAGAGGAAGAGAGAGAGAGAGTGAGAGAGAGAGAGAGAGAGAGAAAGAGAGAGAGAGAGAGAAAGAGAGAGATTTTTCTATTTTGGCAACATCTCGGGAGCTCCTTTCTGTCCAGTGGTGGCATTGCACTAATCACAGTACCAGCCTGCCAGGTTGGTGCTGACTCTGGAGAGCCAAGAAGGGGAGGACGGTCCTTCCTCCCCGCGCTCCGCAGCCGTGTCTCAATCCGGCCCCGTGGTGGACACAGATCCCTGTGCCGTCTCCCCCACAGCCACGGCCTCCTCCTGCGGAGGGGACTCCTCCTCCGCCTGCCCCCGGGACGTGACGGTGGTCTCAGGGGAGATGCTGTGGGGCCCCTCCAGGGGCAAACAGCCGGGGTGGTTCTTGCGAAAGTGCTGGTTGAGGATGGCCTGGAAGGGGAAGCTCTTGCCGCAGACGTGGCAGTGGAAGGGCTTGTTGCCCGTGTGCTTGCGGATGTGATACTCCAGCTGATCCTTGCGGGTGTACTTCTTCCCGCACATGCGGCACACGAAGGGGGTGATGCCCATGTGCAGCCGCATGTGCCGGTCCAGGCTGCCCTTCTGGTTGAAGGATTTGGCGCAGTAAATGCACGTGAGGCGCGGGTTGTACCGGAACCAGCGCTCGGAAACCTCCTGCTCCCGCAGATACTCCACGTAACCACTCACTCCCAGCATGGCTGATTCCTCCCCCTGCCAAGGAAACAGCAGAGATTTAAATAACGAGCGGCCTAAATAAAAGGCAGAGAAGAAGATCAGGCCCCAGTCCAGCCAGTAAAGCGCGTGCCAAACCTCAAAATCAGCAGCACTAATGTCTGCAACCTCAAGCACATATTTAAGTGCTTAACTGGGGCCTTGGGGCTGAAGACAAACGAGCAATCAATTAGAAACCACTGCTACAGAGGCCCCCTCTGCCAAGTCATTCCCTGGATCCGGGGAAGAAAAGACAGTCCTTGTCACGAGCATGCTTGGCCACCGATGGAGTCGTGGGGCACGTGTGTCTACGCCTGTCACTTTTTTAAAAACCTGGGCCAGTGTTGTTAAAATACCGTATGCCACCCTCTGTTTTACTTACTGAAGGTTGAAAGAAAAAGCAGCCAATTGATGAGTTGGCTTTTTAAAGCAGAGGCGGAATGAACCACAGACGGTGCTTTGAACCCTCGAGGTGCCATTTCACCCCTCATGGGGGTGTCTATTCAGGTGTCACTCAGAGTCACCTTTGCCTGCCTGGCTGTGTGACCCAGCCCAGCCTCTGGCCCGGCTCTCACAGCCAGGACTCGCTGGCTCCTCCATCTTCTCCAAGGCCACACAGCCAAACAGCCAAGGGCAACCCTGACCCACGACAGACACTTCTGGCCATCGCCTCCCGATGGGGCACAGGCAGACGACTCTGGGATGCTCTGTGCCAGGGGACTGCCCTCCCAGCGCTGCTTCCCAGCGGTGCCAAGCACAGAGAAGGTGTACCAGCAGCAGGGCCCCTCCTCTGGCGGCCAGGGCTGTGTGAGCAGCACTGCACCTGTGCCAGGTGCTGCCGGATCCAGCACAGGGAAGCTGCTTGGGACTAAAGGAGATGCACAAAGCTCTGGTGCCTCCTTTCCGCTCTGCTGCTGCCACTGGAACCACAGGCAGGCTCTTTTAGTATGGATATGGCAATGCCAGGAGGGTGGAGGGGGATGAGCCCTCCCCGTGGGTGCAAAGCCTCAGGTTTTCTATTTGAGGCCATCTCACAGCGCAGAAATAAGAGCAGCCTTTCTGCAGGAAGAGCTAGAATTGCTTTGTATGTCACATTGTCCCTGGAGGGTGAGCCTGACCTGAAATTTTCTCAACGTCTTCTAAGGACACAAAACAAAGCTTTGGAGAATCAGGAACAAAAGGTCTCTGCTGTTTTATGGCAGTGTCTGACAGAGGCAGCAGACAGCAATCGCGATTTTTTTTTCCCCTTTGCTTCATTTGGTCTTACTGAAGGGTAAAGCAGCCTGGTAACTCCTCAACCTGCCTCCAGCCAAGCCCCTGGCTTACACACTGACACGCTCCCTGTTTGTCAGGCTCACAGAGTTGCACTGTGTTGGCTGACACACTGGCACTGCAGTGGCACTGTGACACTCACTGTGTGCAGCAAAACTAGACCGGGGTGATTAGGCACAGGCATTGCCACTGTCCCATCTTGCTGCACTCCCCACTGCCCTCCCCCGGTTCTGCATTTCTCTCCCTCCTCCCCCAAAACTGTTGTGCCCGAGAAAGCAGAGAATTCAGAGGTACTTTACGCGTTGCAAATTCTGCTGTGCAACAGCAGGTCCCTTGGGGATGAGAGAGAAACCTCTGCACAAATCCACAGCCCTTTGACTCTCCACCCCAAAGGTTTATGGGTGTAGTGCCTGGAGGGCTTTTTGGAAAGGTTCAGCTGTTGTCACCCCTCAGTCTTCCCCAGAAGCCAAGCCACACCTCCTCCCTCAGCTCAGGCATTTGCTGCCAGTGTTTCAGGGCAGATCCAGCTCTGCAGGCAAAAGGGATTTCTCCTCAGGAGTTCGTGGCCTGCCCAGAACGAGGGTGGATATTTATGCCCTCAGACAACAAGAGAAACTCCTCGTGTTTTCCAGGTACCTGGCCAAAATCCCAAGCGGCTGCAGTCAGTGTTAAATTGTACACAGCCAGAGGGAGCAACTAAACCCTCTGCAACAGCAAAAGGCCCTCGTTTCACACGTGGCATTGCTTGCAAATACGACACACTCCGTCACAACACAGCCCCCTTCACCTCCAAGCCAACATTTGCAAACTTCTTGATCTGCCTACCTGGGAACTGGGCTGCTTGGGCTCATCCATCCGCCCGGGAGACTCGCTTTTTGATCTGTACCGCTCAGTCACAGCAACCATGCTGCCAGAAGGGCTAAATCTGTGGGGTGGGGGAAGAGTGTCAACGGAGTGTTTCACGGGCATCAGGTCACTAGGGTGCTTAGAACAGCGGGGGAGCAGTGGAGGCACCTGCACAGCATCTCTTCCCCCTCACCAGCCAACACACACGGGGTGGAGCAGCGCAAGTATAAAGGGAGAACTGAGGTCTGGGGGTTCAGCCTGAGCATCTGACACGTAAAACCGAGTCATTTGGCTTCCAGCTCAGTGACAGAGCTTCGGGGTTTCTACCAGGAGTAAGCTGGCAAAGGCCCAGTGACTCAGGAACTCCGCAGCAGGAGCAGCAACCATTTCTCTGAGGGTACTCTCCTCCACCACCCACACCCTCCTGCCCCTCCCCGGTGAGGGGTGTGATGGACTCCAGGTGGGAAACAGTGGACAGTGAGTGCAGTGCAAGAAGAGATGCTTGAGATCTGATCCCTGGAAAAGAGCTAAGGAAGTAGAAAGTATCGCTCTCCCAAGGCCCAGCTCAAGACTGCTCCCACTGATCCATTTATTAAGCAACAAGTGGCAGAATATCCACTGCTTCCAGGCAGCTGTTCCTCTCTGGGACCAGAGGGACTGAGGTGGAAGAGAGGCAGATGTGGAGGGACACCCTGCAAATACAACCCCCTCCAATCCAACAGACCTGCCCTTTATCAGATCTGCTCTCTGGGCTGTGCTTGGGGCGAGAAAACAAATCCTGGAGCCGAGGGGAAGCAGGTGGATGGAGACTCCAAACACAGCAGATTTCACCACTTGTTTGCACGTAAAGGCTTTCTGCTCTCTCATATAAATCAAACCAACAGCGGAGGCCGCTGGGCTCCCCACTTCAGAAGGTGTAAACCCAGGGCCCACTGCTGCCCTGGAGCACCAGGAACCCGGCTTGTTCCTCAGCCAGAACCACCCCCAGATTTTCAGGCCAGAAGGCATCAGTGCAGTGACACTTTGCATAACACATATTTGTATTTGACCTCGTTAATCCCCGTGCTGAGCCCGGCATCCACCGAGGCTGCACAGAGCATCTCCCTTACACAAAGACCCCACCTCACCTGGAACACTGAGGTGCAAATCCCAACCTATGCACAGAGCTGGCCTGCATCTGGAGATCCTGCTCCGATCACGACCCAGCCAAAACACTCCAACCCAAACCGGACACACTTCCTTACACCAGGAAAACAAAAACTCCTCCGGCACTTAAGATGGCCACAGGAAACAGGAGGAGGAGGAAACGTTCCACAGCGACCAACCCGGCCAAGCGAAAACCTGGCCCGGCCAAGGTCAGCAGCTGAGTCAGAGGAAACCCACCTGTCGATGTCGGTGCTGGTCGGCCTGACCACCTTGGCCCCCGAGGAGCCCAGGGCGTAGGCGTCCTGGCCCAGCGCCCCGTGGCCCGTGGTGTCGATCACCATGGCCGTGACCTCCTCGGCGCTGCTGCCGTCCTCCCCCGAGGGCTGGTGCTCCGCCCCCAGCCACTCCTCCAGGTTCTCGGTTTTGATGCGCACTCCGCCCAGCACCCGCACGTCCTCGTCGCTCCGGGCCCCGCGCTCCCCCAGCCCCGTCTCCACGTACCACTGTCCCGCCCTGTTAATCCGCAGGATGGGCTCCCTGCCTTCCACGTCCGAGCTCTGCTCGATGATCTGGGGGCTGGTGGACTCCTCGGGCGGGCTGAGCTCCCGGATGTCCAGCACCGTGCTCACCTGGCCCAGGCGGCTCCCCTTCGGGGTGTTGTGGCGCGGGCTCAGCGATCGGTTCAGGGTGGGTGTCACCCGGTGAGACTCGGGCGGCCTCTCCTGGTGCTTCGTCCTGGTCTGGCTCAACTCGGCCTCCACCTCCGCCACGTTGATTTTGAAGTGAATGCCCTCGAGGATCTGCGTGCACTTGTCTATGATGTGCTGCATCTGCAGGAAGCTGGCGGCCGTCAGGTAGCTGATGATGTCGGCCAGCTGCAGGCAGATCCTGCCCGTGTAGCAGAAGGAGAGGAGCTGCTCGAAGACGGAAGGGTTCTTGATGACGGAGATGGACACGGTGCTCATCTCGTTGAGGGACATGTGGTCGCGGAAGTAGGGCGAGCTGGCCGCCAGCACCACCTTGTGCGCGCGGAACGCCTGGCCCTGCACGTTGACCACGATGTCGCACAGCCGGCCCTGCATGCGCAGCTGGTTCAGGTGGCTCAGCACAGAGTTGCTGAAGTCGGGAATCTCCAGCTGAATGTTCCCGCTCTTCTCCATGGCGGCGCCCGTCGCAGGCGCGCGGCTGCGCTGGGAAAGGGGGAGGAGACGCCGGCGTTAGCAGAGCCGGCCCGTCACTGGCATTTAGAACCTTTTCTACCTGCTTCCACCCGTGATTTTTAGAGACCTCTCTCCCCACTGAACTGCCATGCACCTGGCAGGGCTCTGTGCACCACCCTGCACCGGGTTCTGCTGAACCAGCCCCCGACAGGCCCCCACTCCCTGCGGCTTCGGCGCCCGAAACACCCCGCTCCGTCAGCCTCGATTAAAGCACATCTGCATTGTAAAAAGAACATCAAAAATGGTTCAGGTACTAAAAATAGGCAGCTGATTGCATAATGGATTAAAATACTCGGCACTTGTACCTTCTGAGCACTTCGGAAAGGGAAAGTGATATTGTTACGCCTCCTTTGCACAACAGGAATCAGGAAGGACACACCGAGAGCTAAATCCTCCTGAGGCTTCTGAAAAGCTGGCCGGCACACATCTGACCTCGAGGCATCTCCAGTGCCTTGCTAATCCCAAGACATCCATCATATGTGGCACTTCTGACACGTGCCAGAAAACAGGATGTAACAGGGGGGTGAAAGAAAAAGGGGTGGCCCGGGAGAGTCAAAGGGCCTCACCCGGGACCACTTTGTTTGTGGGGTCACGAGGCCACAGCGGTGATCACTGAGTTCCCATCCTGGCCACATCCCAAGTCTGTAGCTGCTGGGCTCTTTCCCAAAGCACAGCAACAATGGGACTGTTCCACTGGGGCTGCAGTCCCCAGCGGTGCCGGATCTTACCGAGGCTGCAAAGGATAACGGCTCGTCCTCTGCTCCCCACCTGGGCTGGGACGTTCCTGGTTGTCCCCACCTGCGCCACCCAGGAGCTCCTGGCAGGATCAGGGAGCACCCCCTGGCCCAGTTGGTGCAGTCAGGGGACACTTCACTGCTCAGTGGGTCCGTCAAGGCTTACCGGGAGCTCCCCAGATGCTTCCAGCAGGGCCAGGGATGGGGGGATGCACCGCCACACCAGCACACTGCACGTTTTGGCAAAGTTTGCAAAGGAGCCTTGACCATATATGGTCAAAATTTGGAATGATCCAAAATTAGACGTAAACTCACCCCAAAAAAAGAAGAAAGTAAATAAGCTTGTTCAAGCCCCTCACGGCGTGAGCGGCTTCGGAGCTGGATGGCACCTGAAGGGAGGACTGAGCAGAGCACTGCAGGCATCAAAACCACCTCAGGCAGGCTGGGAATACCGAGGCTGACAGTGCCTACTCCAAGGAATCCCAGAATTAAGGCTTCTTCTCCCCTTCAGGCCTTGGAGGCCACAATCAGGTCACCCCGAAGCTTCTCTCTTCCAGGCTGAACAATCCCAGCTCTCCCAGCCCTTCCTCCCAGCAGAGCTGCTCCAGCCCTCTGGACTTGCTCCAACAGGTCCATGTTCCTCCCTACCTTTAGGAGATAAAGCCCACGCCCCAACCCCAAGGAGCTGCAGAGCCCAATCCCACAGGAACAGAGCGCTGGGAGCAGAACTTCCCACACACACCAAGCCAGGGGGAACGGGAACCCCAACGTCCTACCTGGAGTGCTGGGAGTTACATGCAGGGCCGGGGAGGAAGCAGGGGGTGCTGCCTTCTTGTTCTCCTGCTTCCTTCTGATGTAGTGGGAAGGTCTGGAAGCTTGTTGCCCCCTTCCCCTTGAGGAGGGAAAAAAAAAGGAAAGGAAAAATGAAGCCTGGAGGGATTGCATGCTCCTGAGCACAGCCAGGGACATCAGGCTTTGTGGTTCCCGGCTCTGACACAGGATCCAGCAGCAGGATCACCTTCCCAGGCAGGAGAAAAGGACCATCCCAATTTCCGTCCTCCCTGGGAAGTCCTTCACCTGCACACACCTTTCCCTCAGGGCTGAGCCTCAGCACAGGGCACACACTGGGACACTCAGCTGCTTTCAGGGCCATTTGAAGTGTCACCAGCTCGGACCTGGACTTTAATTCTCTCAGCAAATGCCTTTCCCTGCGTGAGGCAGCTCCTGGGAGCAGGAATTCTGGCTCCATCAGGGAAAAGGCAGGGGGAGATGCCCCCTCAGCAGGTGATGTGCACTGTGAATGGCCCTTGGCAGGCACTCGCCCTGGGGGCTGCACAGAGGGGCTGAAAACTCCTTTTGGGCTCAGATCTACTATGATTGGGCAACTCCACAGAACACCCTGAGCTGGAAGGGACACACAAGGATCAGAGTCCAACCCCTGGCCCTGCACAGACACCCCAACAATCCCCCCTGTCAAAACCCTCCTGCAGCTCTGGCAGCCTTGGGGCTGTGCCCACTGCCCTGGGGAGCCTGTTCAGTGCCAACCACCCTGTGGGGGAAGAACCTTTCCCTGAGATCCACCCTGAGCCTGCCCTGACACAGCTCCAGCCATTCCCTGGGGGCTGTCACTGCTAACCACAAACAACTTAGAATCCCGGGATGGTTTGGGTGGGAAGGGACCTTAAAGATCATCCAGTCACGGCCCCTTCCACGGGCAGGGACACCTTCCACCAGCCCAGGTCGCTCCAAGCCCCGTCCAACCTGGCCTTGGACACTTCCAGGGATCCAGGGGCAGCGACAGCTTCTCTGGGCACCCTGTGCCAGGGCCTGCCCACCCTCACAGGGAGGAATTCCTTCCCAATATCCAAACCCGACGCGACTCGGCTCCTCCCAGATCCCGGCGGGACTTCTCCCGACTGCCCGACCCGCGGCGGTGCCCCCCGGCCCTGCGGGGCTCCCGGTGCCCCCCCGGCCCTGCGGAACTCTCTCCCGGCGCTGTCCCCGGCGCTGCCCCTCTGCTGTGACAGCGGCACCCGGACCCCGGCGCGGGGGCACAGCCCGGCCCGCCCTGCGCTCCCCCCCGCCTCGCCCCGCCCCGCCCGTGCCCCCGCGCCCCCGGGGCGGTCCCGGAGCTCTCCCCGGAGCCCCCCCCGCCCGCCCCGCCCGCCCCTGCCGGCCCGGCCTCACCTGCCGGGGGTGGGAAGGGCCCGCAGCGCCGGCCCGGAACCGAACGGCGCCGGCGCGGGCCGCGCCCCGGAAGGAAACGCCGTGCGGACCGCGGACCCGCGCACCGCCCCCCCCCTCACCGCGGGGCGAGTCACGTGACAGCACGACCCTATATAAAGGCCGCGCAGGAACTGGCCCGCCTTTTCAATCCTGAGGCGCCAGATGGGTCCGGTCGCTCCGCGCGGCCCCGCGGTGAGTGCGCGCCTGTCCCGCACCCGGGCCGGCCCGGCGGGCGCTGCGGGGCATCGGGGCGCGGCGGGGTCCCTGAGGGGCACCGGGGCGGGAGGATGGCGGTGGATTGCGGTGGATTGCGCCGCCCGGCCTAGGCCGCGGCCGCTGCGCCTCATGACGGCCCCGGGGCGGTGCGGGCGGGTTCCGTGGGATCCCCACGCGGGATGGGGGTATCACCGTGGGGTGCGTGGTAATACACAAGGCGATGAGGTGTCGGGCCTTACACAGGAGCCCTTTTCCCGTGGGAAACGCGCCTGGCGTGTGGCAGTGTGGAACGGGCCCGCTGCGTTTTGTGGGTTTGCGCGCTGGGCTTTAAAGGTGGTTGCCTTGGCGGATAAATGTGTAAAATGCGATTGTAGCTCTGTGGAAGGGTTAAGCATTTCCTCCCCGCCTGAAAAGTGCCCACGGTGCCCTGAAGGACCAAGGGTTGGCCTCAGGGCCCCGAGGCTGCCGGGGCTCGGGGAGCGTTCGGACACGGCCCTGAGGGACGGGGGGCATTGCTGGGCTGTCCGGGCAGGGCCAGGGGTTGGGTTGTGATCCCAGTGGGTCCCCTCCAACTCGGCATGTGCTGTGATCGTGGATATTTAAAGAGGAGGGGTTCGCTCGGACTCCCTTATGCCCGCACATGATGAGAACTACGTTGGTAGGGACATCTGAGAGGGTTTTTGATGAATGCCAACGTATCTGAGCTGGGCACGGGGACACTGGGGGCCTGTCTGGGGTGGCTGAGGCGCCACGTGGGCCTCTCGGAGCAGCCAAAGGTCACGGGGCTGACCCAGTGATCGTACAGCAGAATTAAAGCGGGAAAAAGGAAAGTACTTCAGTGGTTCTGTTCTGCCTAAAAATACAGGCCAGCAGTTATTTATTATGTCCTTGTTTGATCAAAGAGCAGAAATTTAGATTGTGTTGGGAGAGACATTTTAAAGCTCTCAAAGTGGTATCTATAAAAATAACATTTTTCAAAGAAGAATATCTAATATGCTTTCTTGTTTTCAGTTTAAGATCCATCAGCTGTGCTGTTCCCTCTCATGGCTTCAAACCAGGTAAGTTTTGCTTCTTAAATACAGAGTTTAAATGGAAAAAAAAAAAAAGTGGATTCACGTACAGCAATTAGACTGGAGTACTCTTGTGTCAGGGAGTTACAGGATCAGCACTGGGGATGGTGTCTCCTCAGGCACTCCTTATTTGTTTAGTTAGAAAAGTCACCTGTTTCTTTGTCCTGGAGAGGGTTTAGGAGGCTCCTGTTGTTCCTGAACCGATGGTCATGCTGTAACCAGGCCACAAGAGTACCCCAGATCCCTTTCTTTACTGCTGTATCACCATTCACAGCAATAAATAGTAAATCGATTGAACAAAAACTAAATCGTTGTTCTGGGAGAAGTGCCTTGAGTGTGTTGCAGGAAGAGTGAACTGAGGGGATTGCTGTTGACTGAACCACAGAGCCTGTGATGGTTTCAGTGTAAAGAGTAGTGGACAGAAGTGATTTCTGAAAACTCCATGCTGAGGCTTTTTTCTGCGCTTGGTGTGGCTGCCAGAGGAGCTCCCAGTCCTGCAAACCCCTGAACCTGTTCTGTCTCTTCCAGGTCTGCCCCCAAATGCACAGCCTTGATGCCACTTCACAAGGTAATTCATAATTAATGAAAACTGAGCACAAAACTATGCTCAGGGTTTGTCTAGACAGTGCCTTTAGCTCTGATAATTCACATCAGTGGTCAGACAGCTCCCTGAGCCAGGTTCTCCCTCTGGTGCCACAATGATGACACTTATTTGCTACTCTTGACCAAGAGGGTGATGAGCACTTATACCACCATAACAGTTTTCTGAGGCACAGCAACGTAGAGTTCCCCCCTGTGCTTTGAGTGCTGAATATCCTGCTCACAAGCTTTTTTTTTTTTCCCCTCCCAGGATTTGGCTCCTGCAGTCAGCAGACATGCAGAAGGAACATCACCTGGTGAGAAATGTGTACTTTTAGAGGGGTTTCTTCCTTGGGGCTGTTGAAACACTGCGGTGGGAAGGATGGGACGTGCTTTAAAATTAGTTTCCTCTAGGACCAGAATCAGTTTATACTTGCTAGTATTCAAATTTGTGGATATTTCTTTGTTTTATTGGGAAAACTTAAATGTAAAAGTTGTGACAGGGGGTGATGGCTGGGTGGGGTGGTTCCAAAGCAGATACAGTGATGATGGCATAGTTCAGCAGAGCGTCCTGTGACGAACACTTCTGTCTTTCGCTCCTATCTGATGTGTCTGCCTCTTGTGATCTCATCAGGAGCTCTGGGCTTGGGCACCAAGGCTGAAACAACCTCATTTTAATTTTTTTTCCTTTGTTGCAGGCCCTGGGAGGTGAAGCTCTAACCCGTGCAAGGTGAGTATCGCACTGCCTGTGTGTGTCCCTGCTGTGGGAGGGGCTGCTGTGATGACAGCATAGTTCAGCAGATGAGCCGTGGTGATCACTCTGGCACTGTCTTTCGCTCCTGTCTGATGCAGCCTCCTGCCCTCAGGCTGTTCCAGACAAATTGTGTGGAAAGCTCAGAGGGAAACACTCCCATTTGATCAGTAAATGTGTTCTGAAAATCGACCCAAAAGATCCATGAAGGGGATTAGCATAAAAAAGTTTAGTGGGGTGAAGAGAAGGGTAGGGAATAGGCTGTGCTTGTAAATTAGACACAAGTACAGCAGAATAAGGTTAATCAGGTGTTAATGCTCCAACTTCTGAGAGTGTTCTGCTGCTTTGCAGATTGCCCTGGACACAGGAGACCTGTGCCTCTTGTGTGAGGAGCTGTTTCACCTGTCTCTGATGTTGGTGAGGACAAGGCCTTCCTAATTGCAGGTAACTAATAATCTACTTTTAGGGTTTATTAGACTTTCATCTGCTGCATTTGAGCTCGGGAGCTTTTGGAGATGTCTGCAAATTCATTGTGTTTTCCCTGGAAAGCATGAAGCAAAGTGTGCTTTTGGTGAATGCCACAGTGCTCTGAATTCAGTGCCCAGAACGCCTGTCCTGGCTTAGCACTGCTGGGGTATTTACAGAGTTGATGTCACTGCACTCTGCAGTTCAGAAGTTTGCTCCTTCCTGCAATTTCATTGGACTTTGGAGCTGAGGGATAAACCTACTGGGGTGTTGGATCTCACTGGGAGCTGGCTTTGCCTGTGGGAGGGGATTGGGGGAAGGCAGCCTCTACTGTAGATGATGTTGAATCAGGTCTCTGATCCCCATGAGGACAAAACTTGACCAAATGCTGATACAGTATTTTATTGGAACTGTTCTTATGTTAACGCTTCCTGCTGGACCTCATCTAATTACATATTTTTCTTTACAGGCTTTCAAAATGCTTCTCCTTGCAAGGTGAGTATTTGATTAACTCTGCAAGTATGGATATTTCAGAATAAGCCCAGAAGTGAAGTATTTACCTGTGTGTTTCCTGGGGGGAAGGGGCCAGTGGCTGGTGTTGTCTGCTGCCTGCCAGCTCAGCCAGAACAGGAGGGTGTTTAAGGGAAACTGCTGGATAAGGCCCAGCCTGGTGAGAGCTCCCAGGGAAGAGCTGAGCACACAGAGTGGCCCTGAAGGCACTGCTGGTGGATTTGCATCCTAGAGCAGGGACTGACAGTGAGAGCTGCCTGTGTGATGAGATTGTGACTGTCCTGACTCCAGCCCTGGAGGTCTGCCATTAGCTCTATCTGACTGCAGGCACCTGGCTGAGGTTCCCTCCTCCTCTGCTGCTTCCCGTGCTGTGTCCTGATGGTTTGCATCATTCCAGGTGCAGTGGAGCTGGGACGTGGTGCAGTTGGGGGGCAGTGCTGCCAGCAGAAGGTGAGTCACCAGCTCATGGATGTGACTGCTCAGAACTGCGTGGTACAGGGGGCGGGGAAGCTTCTAGATCCTATAACTGCAGTGCAGCTGCAGCACCAAGCAGAAGGTTTCTTGGGGATTTTATTTCCTTTACCAGGTAAAACACACAGATTACCAGCAGCCTGCAGGGTTCCCTCACCCAGAGTGCTGCATCTCTCAGACTTGATAACTTCTCTTTTCTGTAACTGAGAAGAATAGGGTTCATTTGGGAATGTCAAGCTGCTCTGGACTACTTGAGTTCTCTGTTAATGAGTGTGTGGTAACCTGGCAGCACAGAGCTCGTGCTCACCAAAGCCAGTAGTTAATTACTGTTGTTAATTTAGTAGTGGGCTCCTGCAGGGAGTAGCAGTGATCTTCAGGGCTGACTGGGGTGAATTATTTTTCTTGAATGCTAGGTCAGGGCTTTTGCATGATGTGAATGAAGATGTGGTTGGGGATATAAGATCTGAAATGCTGAGATCAGATCCTCTGAGGAAAAAGAAAACTGGCACAACATGAAGCTGCTCTTAGGAATGTACTGTTTGTGATGAATTCTAAGCAATGGGAATCTCTCTGAAAGAGGCTGAGGAGAACTCTTGTGCTGAAACAGTACCCACATTCAAGCTAACTCGTGAAGCACTGCCAAGGAGAGAGTGTTAGTAAAATTTCCCTTCTTTACAGGGTGAAGCTTGTGGGGAGTTTCTGTGAGAAACAAGGTGGATGTGGCTGAGGTAAGTGTAGAGCACATGGGGCTTTGTAATTCCTGGAACAATGTTTTTGTGCTGAAGGCCTAGATAGTGGTGCCTAAAAGGAGTCCTCTAAAAGATCTGATTTGTCTTTCCCTTATTGTATTCTCATTCTCCTGCTGCCAACTGCTGAGGAAATAAACACGTGCCTGAAGAAAGAAGGCAGCTCTGAATTTGCCAGGAAAAGGAAGGGCTGTTTCTGAGCAGGCACCCAAGTGTAGTCAGTGGTAACCTTGCTGTGGAGTCCTGACTGAACACAGGATGTGGCCTCAGTGACTCTAAAAATTAAGAGTTTATTGCAGCGTTGCACTGTGGAATTAAAAGAAAAACAGCCCTGTGTTCTCTGGTTGTCCCTTCTCAGCAGTTTTTGCTGATCTTTACACTGGCTCTACACAACCTTAGTCTCAGGTTCTAGATATTTGCTGTGTGAACTTGTTTCCCAGCAGACTGGTTCTCAGGATTTCAGGATGATTTCTATGAGACTTCTAGTTTAGGCATCTAAAGTAGTAGCTCTGTGCTTACCCTGCTGCTTCCAGTGTTAGTGATTCTGTATTTCCAATTCAGTTAGGATTTGTAAGCTTTGTGTCTCCTATATTTGGGTGCTGCAAGTTAAACTCGTGAGTTGCCAGCTGAAAGGCAGCCAGGTAAAATGAGCTTGGGGACTAGGAATTCATAGATCAGTAAATAAACTTACATATCGTGCTGCTGTCTGTCATTCTGAAAGCACCTCTCTGTTCCTCAGGAAAGGACTGTGCTGTTCTGCAGCCCTGCTGGGTGAGTCCAACACTGAACTGTGTGATGTCTGACTGGGAAATGTTTGTAGCCACTGATGAGATTGATTCTGCCAGATGAATTCCTGTGATTTTACCCTTTCCGTTCCACTTTGTGCTGAGGTTACACAGCTGCTGTGGAGCCTGTGTCACTCGTGCTGCTGCATCTGCTAAGTGTGTTTTCTTCTGGCTTTAGGTGAGCAAGCAGCTCTGCAGCTACTGTATGAGGAGCTGAGAAGGTGAGTGCAAGTGCAGTAATTAAGATATTTTTTTTGCTGGAACAAGTGATGATAACCTTAGCTTGAACTCTCTCACTGAACAGAGATGAAATTCTAAGGGCTGAGATGTTCCCAGCAAGTGTCTTGTGCCGATTTGGTGTCTTAAAGTGGTTCTTATGTCTGTCCTAATTAGGTGGAGGATTGCAGTGTAATGGCCATGAACAGCATTAAAGCAGCCCCAGTGGTTTTTACCCCACTGGTCATGTTTGCCTGACCCTGGTTGGAACCAATAAAAACCTGCAAACTCTTGCCTGTTGTTGTGACCTCCTTTCTGACTGGAGCAGCTTGGTGTGGAACAGCTCTAGGCTACTGTGTAAAAGCTTGATTTAGAGCAGGGACTAAATTAGGTTAAATGCTTTGCAAGTGTTTTAACTGGGGTGTCCAGTGCTGCTGGTGTGAGGCTGCAGCTGGCCTGGCCAATACCCACACTGAGACAAAGGCAGATAATTGATGTGCTAATTAGCATGTGGTAGGTGAGAGCTAAACTTACTATTTCTATATTTGCTGCTAAAATGCCCCCAGTAATCCTGGTGTAATGTGTCCAGGTGTGCACAGAACAAGCACGCAGCTTGGATTTGTTAACCCTTTTCCTCTGGAATTGAGCAAGGCAGCATTTGGCTTCCATGAGGGGAAAACAGTGAAGAGCTGGGGAGTAAGATAGTAAAGACCTGTTGAGGTGTTTCTGCTTCCCAAAACTCGTTAATGGCAGATTTCTTTTAAAAATCCATTTTTAAGTTCCTCTGTCTCAGGGGTGATGTCAGTATTGGGAAAGTCAGCTCTGTGGAGAACTCGTTCTCCATGACACTTAAACTGTTGTTGTGGCACTTCTAATGAGAAGTAAAGCTAGACATCCAAACTTAAGGAAGGATTATTTTCAGATTATTGGTGTTCCTTAGAACCGTTCAGTTAAGAGTAAGCTTGTGATATCTCCCTCCTACTCTACCTGGTACAATCTGCTTGAATTTAAATTACATTTTGTAGACAGAGCTGAAATCATTTTAGCCACAATGGTATCTCATCCTAGAGAAAAGGAATTAGACATTCTGTGACCATGTGCAAATTAAATCTCTTCTGCACTAAAGCAAAAGCCATTAATAATAAGGTCTGTTTTCATCCAGAGCTGATTAGTAGCCTCTTAATACTCCCCCCACCATGTTACTTTTTAAAATACCACACTTCGTTGTGCCTGTTAAAGAGCTTGAAGGGGCTGTCATAGCCTGCAGTGTAGAAGAAGTCTTCATGGAATGGTTGGCCTCTGTTCCTTAAGGTTCTGGCCAAGACTTCAGCTTCCTCAGCATATTTCTCTGGGGAGGCAAATCCACCGAAGGACCTGGTAGAAGTGAAAAAAGGGGATGTTTTTATTAAGAGTCCAAACCCCTGGTTTTAATTTGCACAGAAGGAGATTTGTGGTTTGCAAAGCGTGCAGTGTTCAAACACTTGTGATGCAGTTAGTTACTAGATAAACTATGGAAAACAAGGAGGATTTATGCTGGTTTTAAAAGCAGGATTTGAAACAGCTAACCACCCAAGTTGATTTTGATTCTGAGAGCTGGCTGACAGGTGTTGCTTTGGGTGCTTTTCCTGTAATACAGAACTGCCATGCAGTGTGGGAGTTTAAGGCTACATGTTAAGGGTGTTGTAAGAGTGATTTGAATGTTTTGTGGCACAAACTATCCAAGATTCTGGAGGGTGCACCTCCCTAAAACTCTTGGCAATATATTCAAGAGTTGGTTCAAAAATTAACATTTTGAAACCTGGGCATGTATACTTATTAATAAGACACCTGAATGTAATATTTCCAGGTGCTTGGCTTTGAGCAATGAAAGCTCTGAACAGGAGGATATATCCCTGAGTAAAAATCCTCCAAGAGAGAGTATCCCACTCCTCAGTGAGGGCTCCCAGTGAGCTGGCTCCGTGCTCACCGGACAAAGATCGCCGCCGCCTTGCGCTCCTCCACAAACACATCCGAGTCCGTGGGCTGGGGAGGGGAGTCCTGGTGTTCAAAGGGCACAAAGAACGAGATCTTGAAGTCTGTGCATCCAGATTTCACCAGGCAGGTCACTGGCACGGTCATGTCAATCTTCATTTCTAGAGGAGAGGAGAGACAGTTGTCAAAGCTGCGTTCCCAGCTCCTCTGCTTTGTACTGCTCGTCTCCATCACTTTGCCCTGCAGAACCAGCAGGTCCTACCTCTCTCATTCTTGCCCTGGATGTAGTGGAAGAGCTTCCAGAAGCCCTGGCGCATGGCTTCCTTCTGGCTCTCCCCCCTGATCACCGTGCTCACCCACTTGGCCGTCTCGTACTGACGCAGTTCATAGTCCTTGGCCTGCAGGGGAGCAGAAGTCAGAACTTGGTAACCAGATGGGTGTTAAACGTGACCAAAATTAATAGCTACTGTTTCCAAATCAGTTACCGTTGTCTCTGTTGAGCTCCACCGAGGGGACTGCAGGTCCAGGGACAGGAAGGTTTGCTTGAAGGATTTGATCATCGTGCTAGAGCTGAAAGGCAGACACGGTTCGTTGGCATCTCTTAAATCAATATGGTATTAGTGGGCAGAGAAAGCACTAGAACTTTGCCTAATGGTTTAGTTGCCCCTGAATTCCTGCTTATCCTCCCCAGTGATTCAGCAGAAAAGAGCTGAAATTTCAGTCCTGCAGGAACAGAACCAGGACCAACAACAAACTGCCTCTTGGCTGCTGTGGGAGTGTTGATCTTTCAGGTAACCCTGCCTTCACAGCTCTGTGACAAAAAGGTGTTCCCTGGCAGTAAAACAGAAGGTGGAAATTCTGCAAGTGGGACTTTATTGGAAATGTGTAAATAAAAAAAAGGACTTGAGGAGTTCAGTCTGTTTGCTCCAGGATGAAAAGCATTGCTTGGTGTTGGTGGATGCTCTGGTATTGACTTACTGGGCCTCTCATAATGACTTTGCCTAAACTCCAGAATTAACTTGACCTTGGTTTGTTTGGTCTCTCATAATAGCTGATGCCTTTCCTAAAGGCCTTTAGCCTCAGGGCCCTGTGGATAAGTGAGATTTCCTGCATTTAGGAATGAGTAGCTCCTTCCCACGAGAGGAAGGCACTGAAAACTTGAAAAACTCTGTCCCAAAGCAAAGCAAGTGAAAAGACTCAAAATCAGCATTGAAATAATCACATTTGGTGAAAAGCCTTAAGATTTTAGGAGCCTTCATGTGTGACTTTTGCCATGACCAGGCAGATTGTAGCCCTAAACCTCCATCTGACAATCCTTTCCTGTTACATCACTGTCCTTTGCACTTCACGTTTCAAAGACAGTGTCATTAATTCAGCAATTATCTCGCTTCTTAGGTCATAGGACATTGTATTCTCAGGCTGCAGCTCAGTTACATGTTTTGTTGGGTAACAGAACATGACTAGTTTTGTAAAATCAACTCTGTCACTTTACTTTCTTCTGTCTCCACCTTCCTGTGACATGTGGAGTACTGTTAAATACCATTAATCCCTCTTCCACACCCTACTCTAAAGGAATTCTTTGGGGGAGCTGAGGTTGAAAAGTTAATTTAAAAACAACAAAACACACAACCCAAAACCAAACATAAAAGAACCCAAACCGGACAAACCTTAGAACCCTTAAAATCAGGTTGGGCAGTGTTGCTCACACTTCGAGCTTATCCCAGCAGCTCCTTCCCTTGGTCCCCACAGAGCAGGGGGAGGTCCCAGAATTCCCCAGCAGGACACAGGTGCCAGCAGGTAAAGGTTAACACTTGCAGTAGCTACTGGACTAGCTGGCTTCTCTCCACGTGCCAATTCCAACTCCTCAACACACCTTTCCTGAACTGCTGGGCACATCTCAGCTCTGGCTTTGATAACTCTTTGGGCAGTGCTGTCAGTGCATGTTAGAAATACTTATTAATTAAATAAACCAATGCTTTGGGGTGGGAGAGACAAACTGAGAAGACTGCCCCAGCTATTTACAGCTGAGTTCATTTTAGATCTGCAGGAAAGCTGAGCTTTGACATGTCCATCTGTTCATAAAAGCACGCCTGGGGGTATTCAGGTTCTCCTGCAGCTGTTAACACGTGGGCCGAGGGGTATAGCCAGTAGGTTATACCATTGCCACAAGTGAGCACAGCCAGAACATGCCATTCCACGAGCCACTAACGCTGGTGAGGAAGAGGGGAAAGCAGACGTACTTACATTTTCGGCTGCCTTATCCCGGTGGGTGTTGCGGTCTGTGCTGCTGGGGCTGCACATCCTCGTAGGATGCTGCATGTCTGTGTTTATTTGAGTTTGGGCAAGCCCCGCCCCTGCCTCAGCCCTACTGGAGGGGGCTGCTGTTACGAAAGCCGGAGGGCTGGAGCCCCGTGCTGCCCTGGGCCTCATTGGAGAGCCCCCCACGCAGATGCCAGAAGCCCCACCTCCTGCCCACGAGGCAACACGGGGGCCAGTGTGTGAGCCGCCCCGTAAACAGTCCTGCACCCTTGTGTAACTTCCCCTGCCTTCCATGGCTGCGTGCCCGCCCGCGGCAGGGTCAGCAGCAGGTTTAGTGCTTCGGGAGAAAGGATTTTGCCTAAATAACGTCCCCCCAGACTCGGATTACGGGAGAGTGGGGGCCCAGAGTGCCAGCTTTTCCTTTTCTAGCCCAGGGGTGAGGGGTAGGTAGGAATCTGGCTGCGCACTCGCTGAGAACATCCTCACGAGATTTTTGCTGGCATGCTATGAAAGGCAGGCAGTGTTCTCTGCTGGCTGGCTGCTCTCAGCGGTATTTGAGGCTAATCAGCCCCCTTAGCCCTTGGATATCTGCACAAAGGGGTTACACAAAGCTGTTGTGAAATCCTGCCCTGTTTGGAATACACACAGCGGGGCCGGGCTCTTAATTTAAGCAGCTGCAGCTCCAGACATAGTTGGGGACCAGCACAATGGGGCAGATTAAACTGCACAGTTTGTGTTCTGAGGACACCTCCCAGTTTGTCGTGGCTTGTGCAAATTCCTCGCAGCCAAATTCAGATAAGCTCTCAGGGACGTGTGACATCAATAGTGGGGATGACTTTCAGCAGGAAACACACTTGGCTTGCAGGGAACCTCGGTGGGATGCTGTATGATACACTGCTGTTCTGACAGGGGGAATTAAAACCCAAACCACGCCAAACAGCAATTGTGAACTCATCTCTAAAGCCACAAAGCTCTCCAGAGCCACAGAAGAGGGTGGTGGTCAGGGAGATTTACTGCTGGAGTTGATTAGAGGCCTGAAATGCAGAGCCAGTTCTCTGCATGCTTTGTACTTTTATTTATGGGGTAAAATGTTTCTCAGTTTCAGCTGTGCTCTGCTTGGGTCAAACAAGCATCTGCTCCTCCTTGGTCTTTGCTCAGGAGCTACAGGCTTGTGTAAGGTGAGCTGACACCTTCCTCTGTCACCCCAACACTCCTTAAGGAGTGTCCTGGTAATTACGTTCACAGAACGTGGAATCCTGGAATGGTCTGGGTCGGAAGGGACTTTAAAGATCCTCTCTGCCAAGGGCAAGGACACTTTCCACTGGACCAGGTTGCTCCAACCCCCATCCAACCTGGCTTTAGACACTTCCAGGGATGCAGGTGTTCTTGAACAGAGCAGAGAAGGCCACGTGAAAAAACAATATCCGGCCACAAGGGTTTGGTAAATCCCCACCAACGTACCCCAGGGGTGAGGGCTGAGGAGAATTACCTTGAGAGGGGGCCATTAACTCCGTAGATAAACACAAGCCCACAGTGGATTCTCATTCCTGAGGCAGAGAGGCCCAGAACAAACCCCCCAGTCAGTGTGTGTGTGTCCAGCTGAGGTCCCTGACAAAGAGCTGACTGTTCCTGGGGGAGCAGCCCTGGGCTGGAGAACAATCCCCAGTGTTTTCCCGAGGGGTTGTTTTCCAGCAGGCTTTGTTTTTCACATATACATTGAGGGAACATGTCAACAGCTGGCTGAGACAGTGGGGCAGGCGTGAGGACATGTATTCTGTGCACAACTATGTACATTCCAGAACTGACCAGGGGAGGGGGTGGGATTGTGGTGGGAGCTGACACACAGTCTCGCTGGTACCTCCAGATGGGGAAATTCGAGTGTGCAGCAGTCGTTAGGCCTCAAGGGCTTTGGGATGTGACTGGTATTTTCTAGAACAGCTGACAAAGCAGTGTTTTTCTGTACTGCTGCCCTAAGGAGTAGGGATGAGGGCACGAGCTCGGAAAAGCACAGGGTTTGTACCTTAATTTTACTGTTTTCATCAGGCACTTGTGTGTAATGAACTGGTGCTTCAGTAGCAGCTTAAATGGGAGAAGGGCAAGCCTGTGATATGATCACTTGTGATTTCCACTTTTCCTCTCAGTAACAAGCCCAGACAAGACCTTAAGCAACGTTCTGCAGAGCAAAACTGCTTCCATCTGCTGTGTGGCAGCGTTACAACCCTGCTGTCACATCCATGCAGCGGTGGGGCAGGTTCCCTTTATCCCTAGACTGCTTGCACAAAAACCAGGAACCTTTTCCAATGACCTGATTGTGTCAGGATTGGAGAAACACAGGGGAAAAAAAGGATTGTTGCAGTGTGGTTGATGGTAACTTTGAGTCTTGTTCTTGTGGCTGGCAGGTGTGTGGTGGGATGTGGAGAGCTGGGGTGTGAGGGACAGAGAGGGAGCGCTGTCTCCTGTCTGCCCACTCACATGCTCTAACAAGTGGTCTCATCCCAAAGCTCCAGGCAGTTTTGTGTTGCTGCCTAAGCCTGCCGGGAAATCCTTGTCAGTGATTCTCATTTAAAAGCACTGAGAGTCTTCACATATACATGGCCTTTGCAAACTCATGCTCATCAGATGATGCAGAAGCCCTCCCTTCCCGACAGAGAAGCTGAGCATGTGATGTTACTGTAGTTCCTGTCCAGGGCAGCAGAAATGTCCTCAACTGTTGTTAGATGAACTGTGTCATCTCCCAAAAGAGGCCTCTTATGTCCTTGCTCTAAAGAGAGAAGGAAGCCTCCATTTTACATCTTATTTCACCTCCAGCATGGAAAATGAAGAAGCATGAGGGTACCATCTTCTAAGGAAGCAGTTGAACGTACTACAGTTCTGTTCCAAGGAACTTCCTTATTATCCCTGGCAAAATGTGGAAGGGAAATCTCTGCCCTGGCTCCAGTGAGGGAGTATTTACACCTCATGCTCTGCCCTACACGTTTTATCTCAGCACACCCATCTGTTACTGCTGGATTTGCTCTCAGCCAAAATCCCTTTGCTTTCTGGGAACGTGCCTGTGGATTTTGTCCATGTTTCCCCCCCCCCATTCCAGGTAGTTTGTTACAGATGACACATGAAACTACTGCCTCTCCCTGCTACCTTGAACAGCTGACTCAGTGACTCTTGCTGAGGGAGTGACTCCTTGCTGACTTCTACAGGGATGGCCTGGAACTGGCAGCTCTTGACCAAATAAACACCTTCAGAGCACTCTTGACTTGGTATTTACCAGGATTCCTCTGCTGGAGGTCATTCTAGGTTTGGGCAATTGATCCTAAGTAAATCCTTCCCTCCAGCTGCCATGCAAAACATTCCAAAACCTTCCTGTCTTCTGTGCATGGAGCCCAGAGAGAAGCTGCCTCAGCTTTATATACTGCCTAATTCACTGGCTTCTTTCCAAAATAAGGGATGTTTGTCAGATGGGTCTGTTTAGGGATCTAGCAGCTTCCCCTCCTTTCCCAGGATGAGCCAGTGCTGGGTTCTGCAGCAGGTGGCACTGTTGGTTGTGTCCAGAGGTGAGTTTGACTTTAATATTAGTGTCCCTCAAGCTCTCTTGGTTGCCAGTGGTCACTTCAGCTCAGTGCACCCTGATAGTCTGTTCTGTTCCCAAAGCCATAAACTTGATTATACTGTTGATGGGGAAGGTTAAACATTTAAGCGTCTTAACATGTAAAAAATTATTACCTTTGTGTGCTAAACGTCTTTTATGCAGCAAACACACCAGCCTGAAACAGAGAATCACAGAAAGGTTTGGGTTGGAAGGGAACTTAAAGAGCTTTGAGTTCCAACCCCCTTCCATGGGCAAGGAATGTCTCTGTAAGACAGTTAAGAAAATGCTAAGCTAGGGAAAAAAAAAACCTTAAAGTGGCAAGTTTTGGGGCAGAATCAATAGCCAACCTAACAGTTTAACATCTGAGAGGCTGATAGTTGTTTTGATTTTTGCACCTTTCGATTTAGAGCAGAGAAAATGAGGTAGATGCCCCATGTATAATGACATCACACCGACTTCCCAGATGATGTGCTTTGAATACCAGCCAGCCAAGGTGGTATTTAACAGAATGTCATCACTTCCACAGGTACTGTGTGTCTGAAGTTTCATTTAGGCTTAGGTACTTCTTATTTGTTCTGAAAACAGACTTTTGGGTCTGTCTTTGGAAGAAAATTATATCTGGATACATTTATTTACTGCAGAGAGATGGAAGCAAAACTGTAGTTCGATTATGCTGGAACAGAAGTGCACCCGTGGTAGGTTGAGAAATGGCAAAAACCAGGTGCCAAAACTCTGTATGGGTAGAGAGAAGTGTGATTTGGAGAAATTGGAAGTGGTGTTCGGTGTAGAAATTACTGGAAACGTTAATACAGCAGCAACAGAAAGCCTGAAGGAAACTTTCAGGGCCTTTATGAGCTTATAACTTCCCTATTTGAAATTACATTATGGAGTTATTTAGATAAGCTTTTGAGATTTGTGTTCATTTCTTTTCCTTACAGAAAAATCTGTAAAGCAGTATTTTTTATTCCTGTGCTTGCTTTGGAAAAACAGCGACTGGTTTTTGTCGCCGCTTTCATGGGTGTCCTCTGAGCTTTGGCACCACTGACACTGCGCTGCTGATTTCATGGGAAGTGGGAAGACACTTTTCCTGGCACTGCACAGGATGCTGCAGCTGCAGAGAGCCTGAACTGCAGGTTTGGAACCCCAGTGTCAGCTCACGTGTTCAGGTTCCCCTGACTGTAAATCCCCACAGCCACCGGAGCTGCCATTCCTTCCGGCTCAAAGCACAGTTCTTTTTCCTTCTGGTTGTCAAGGTAAATAATCAGAAAGACTTAGAATCTTCACCATCATTTTTTTTTTAATTGCATCCCTTCCAAAGGTAAGCAAAGACAACCCTGAAACGGGAAACCCTCAGGCAGGGACAGAGGCAGGGAGGGTAGTCAGAAACAGTGATCAGATGTGGGAAGACAGTGCCAACCCTGAACTGGGGCAACCCTAAAATTTCTCAGAATGTCTCTGGGCTATTCTAAGATTTTCACCTCCTCTAAGCAGCTCCAAACCACTGTATAGTTCTTTATTAGCCTAAAGAGCTCTAAGGCCTCTATTTCCGCAGGGAGACTCTAAAACTGTCATCAGCTCCAAACTGCCACTAAATGGTGCTAAACATCTCTAGGAGTTTATTGCCACCTTTAAAACACCTTTGCATTTCCTGAAACAGCTTTAAAGATCTGGAAAATAGCTCCAGATTCCTCCAGAACTCCTGAGAAGTGCTCTGAGCAGTTCTGAGGAGCTGTAATAATCCCTTCCAAGAGTGCCTGGGTCCTCTAAATGGCGCTAAATCTAAAACCTCCTCTAATCAACTTTCAGGTTCATCTGATCTTATCTAGAGCTCCTCTCTATTGATCTGAAGATCCTCTGGGCCTCCTGAAGTCCTCTGAGGAGCTCTAAACCTCCTTGAATATGCTGGGAGGTGCTCTAACCAGGCAGCTACAAAACACCTCTGAGGAGCTCTGACAGAGCTATTATTACACCTCCTAAATCCCACCCTTTAAAATCATTTAACTGATTCTAAAACGCTCCAGAGTGCTAAACCAGTCTGGACTTACACTGCTCTACAACCCATCTAAGACAGTTTTCCAAAACTCTTCCAATGGAAGATAAAGCATAAACAACGGTGAGAAACTATAAATTCCCCTAAAGCCTCCACTCTGAAAATCCTCTAAACAACACTGATGCCTACAATTCCTCCACACTGCTTTAAGCAGTAAAATGCTTCAAAAGAGATCTCATCCCCCCTCTCAGTTTTCCATGTAATGGCTCTAGAGCTCCTTTCAGCATTTCTGAAACTCCTGCTTAAAGAAACAGGGCTAAAACTTCCCTGAGGCTCCAAAACCACTCTGAACTGTTCTAAATTGATCTAACTCCTCTAAACCCCCTGTAAACAGTTCTAGGCAGCTCTAAAGCCCCCTGAAGTGTGCCAGAACTCCTGTAAAGTACTCTAAACTCGCTTAGCTTTTGTAAACCTCTTCTAAAACAACTCAGAGCACCCCTAAACTGATCCAAAGCTCCTCTGATGCTCTAAGCATCACTAATGCATCTCTAAAGACATTTAAAATGCCTCTAAATCTCTGTTGTACAACTCTGAGCTGCTCTGTGCAGCTTTAAAATTCCTCTGAAAAGCTCAATGCAGCTCTAAACCCCTTCTAGACCAATCTGTGACTCCAACAGACTGTTCCAAGCGGCTCGAAAGCACTTCAGGCTACTGCAAAACTTCTGTGCTGCCAACAGTAGCTCTGAAACTCCCTTAAAATACTTGGAATACCTTTACAGAGCACTGAATCGTCTCTGAAGCTCCAGAAATACACTGTTGTTTTGGGGAGGTGGCAGAGGTTGTGAGAGCTGGGACTGTTCAGCCTGGAGAAAGAGAGGTTACCCATAGGAAGGGAAGAGTTCAGAGAAAAAGGGGATTTCTGGCAAACAAGATGAGCCTCAAAGGAAGGGCATGTGCTTTGTGAGGACCTGCTTATAAAGCTGAACCCTGGAGAAAGTGGTCTCTGCATCTGAACAGCCCACGGGGAGCATATTTCGGGGTGGGGGAGGAATAGCACAGCCCCAGACTCCTGGGCTTGCTGTGTGAACACATGAAAAATGTGCACCCGGAGCACACAACAATGGGGAATTGTTCTCCCTGCAAGCACTGGGTGCTCTCAAAACACGCTCTGATGGGGGTTCTGAGAGTGCACTCTGAAGGCAGATGTTTTGAAGGTTTATTGCCATGAATCTGTCCAGGGCAGTACTTTGTCTTATGGGGTGCTGGTGGTCTGGAAATCAACCGGGAGAATTTTGAGTGCGGGCCCAGCTGCAGTTCTGGTGGGATGGAGGAGGACTGTGCTGTGCTCAGCTGCCATGGGGCCACACCTGGCACTGTACACGGTGCACAGCTGGGAAAACCATGTGGACTGTGTGCAAGGAGCAGTTGTAGCTCCCCACGAGCCATTGTTTTCATGGCCTGACCTCCGTCAGCCCCTCACACAGAGACACCAGTCCTGTGTCCCAGAGCCAGGACACTGAGCTGGGAGTGCTTCCAGCACCTCCGTGGGGCTCAGAGGGCATTACATCAGATAGCAGGAAAAAAATCCTTCCCTGTGAGGGTGGGCAGGCCCTGGCACAGGTTGCCCAGAGAAGCTGTGGCTGCCCCTGGATCCCTGGGAGTGTCCAAGGCCAGGTTGGACGGGGCTTGGAGCAGCCTGGGCTGGTGGAAGGTGTCCCTGCCCATGGCAGGGGTGGCACTGGATGAGCTTTAAGGTCTTATCCAACCCAAACCAGTCTCTGATTCTGCACTTGTCTCCACCCTGTTAATTTGGTAATTTTGAAAAGATCATTTATTTAAGTTTGCAGATAACCATTAATAACCCAAACCGGCCTTATTTTTTTGCACAGTGCGGGCCGTGGGAGCCCGCGGGGGTCACGGCTGGGCTGGGAGGGCAGGGAAGGGGCTGGGCTGAGGAGAGGGGCTGTGGATGGGCTGGACTAGGGACAAGGGAAGACTGGGCTGAGAAGGGCCGGGCTGGGGCTGAGGAGGGCCGGGCTGGGGCTGAGGAGGGCCGGGCTGAGGAAGAGCCGGGTAAGGCTGAGGAGGCCCGGGCCGGGCTGTGAGGGCCGGGCTGAGGCTGAGGAGGCCCGGGCCGGGCTGTGAGGGCCGGGCTGAGGCTGAGGAGGCCGGGGCCGTGCTGTGAGGGCCGTGCTGTGAGGGCCGGCCCGGGCCGGGCTGTGAGGGCCGGGCTGTGAGGGCCGTGCAGCGCTGTCAGGGCCGTGCAGCGCTGTCAGGCGGCGCCGCGGCCCCCGCCCCTCACTCCGCCTCTTGCTCCCTCGGCCATTCCCACCCCGCCGGCTCCCCCGCGCTGCCGGCGCCCGCAGGAGCGGCCCTGGGAGCCGCCGAGGGGCTGCTCGAGGTGAGAGGGAGCCGCGGCCATGGCGGGTCCCTGCAGAGCCGGCCCTGCCCCGCTGCTCGCGGCGCTGCTGGGACACGGCCCGGGTCCTGCCTTTGGCACGAGTCGAACAACACTTGAATAAAGATGGTAATCGGGTCTATCCCTTTCTTCTTCAAACAGCTCGATGACATCCCGAAAGAAGCTGCAGGGTCTTGTAGCTGCTACAATTACTCCGATGACTCCGGATGGGTGAGTTGTCAAGTTGCACTGATTACTGTTTCCTTAGACTTCTGGTTTGCTTCTTTCGTATTTGGAACTGACCTGCTTTGTTTCTTTCTTTTTTTCCCACCTTTTTCTTTTTTTCTTAAATCACATCTCTGATGGGATGTGGGAGAGCTGTTGGGTTGGTCCCGATAGGACCGCGGTGAGATTCCCTTTCCTCTGCCTCCTCCTGTTGCCCAGCAATTGCTGTAGGTCTGGGCTGGGAGAGTTTGGATCAGTCTCACTTCTCTTTTTCTGCTGCCCTGCAGGTGCAAATGAAATCATAGCAAGCTTATATGTGAAGAGTATTACAGTGTTTTCACGTTTGTTAAGGAAAACCATAGACTTGTTACAAAGAGCTCTTGAGAGCTAGAAAATAATTGTCAGAACCTGAAGGCCTTTCAGATTCCACTTTACCCTAGCTAAGTCATGCATGCATTCATTTGTGCATGGGGTTAGTCTAAGCCTGAAGGAAATACTGCAAGGACAGCACAGTTCTGAAAATAACATGAAATCGAAACTTGAACTTCAGCTTTCCTCAGAACAGGGGTGGCAAACAGAACCCTCCTGGCTGCATTTTGATGTTGCAAGACAGAGTTTCTCGGAGTCAGCAGAGAACCCTGAGGTCTGGTGGGGGATGTGCAGGATCTGTTCGTGTTTTTGAGGGAGATGGTGGAGATTTGCTGGTACAGACTTCCAGAAGTGAACTTCACTTTTTAAGAGTGCTGTGCAGCTTGGCACTGTCCCAGTCAGGGAAGTCATTCAGCTGCAGGCACTGCTTTGTTTCTTGCTTTAAAGGAAACTTGTTTCTGATTTCACATTTTATCACAACTCAAATTTATAGAAACATGGTATTTAGAGAGTGACCTGAACCCTCTGCCTGGAATGCATGGGCCTTGTCTGATACGTTCTGGGAAGACAAACGTGGAATTTTGGGTGATGTGTAAAACCAGTCAAGGCACCAGAATTGACTTGTAGTTTAAAGTCAATTAACTTGTAGTTAATTGACTCTGTATGTTTAAAAAATGGAAACAACAGCCAAATATTATACACTGGTAAACAAAACAAGTTTGTCCTGCAGAGAAGATAAACATAGAATTCTGTTTCCTCTGTTTGTTGGGGAAGTCTGTTGCTTTCCTCATCCTTTAAAGAGAGAGAGAGAGAGGTCAAAGTCACATCCAGCAGATGCCATTTCAGTGCCTGTATCCAGAAGTAGTTTTAACTATTTACCAGCACTTGCACAAAATCTTCGTGCTCTCAGGAGGACTCCTGATTCCCACAACAGCTGAAAAAGGTTTGAGTGCCTCCTGTTGTCTCCTATCTCCCCCCAAAAAAGTCCTCTGCTGTGATGAGCCTGCAGTAATTCCCAGTTGGGATAAAAGGTTGGAACTGCTTGTCGGGAGGAAGAGAAACTAGAAGAGGGAATTCAGAGCTGAGCTGTTACCTCAGATGTTAAATAGATGCTGAGAGTATCATTCCTTGGGGAAATCTGTGCCTGTACAAATGCAAGGTTTCGAAATACATGGGTGGGTTTTTTTTGTTTGTTTTCTCTGCAGACAAATCAACCTTCCGGTGATCCGTCAGTACGTGGATTATCTGGTAAATGAGCAGCATGTGAAGAATGTTTTTGGTGAGTGTTTCTTTGACTGAAACTGTGTTACAGCCCTCCTGCCTGGATGGAAATCCTGTGATATCTCACCTGATAAGAGCTGTAGTGGGGAGGACTCTGGGTGTGGGATCATTATATTCACCAGTGGAAAGAGAGCAAGAGGCACTTAAGGCATCTGCTTCTGCCCACATCCCATTTCTGTGGGGGATAAAATAGGTGTTGCCCTCACAGGGTGACACTCCAGGGGTGAATGGATAATGTGTTGGCAGAGAGGGCTCACTGAGTGATTCTCCCCAACCCAAAAAGTGCCAGTTCTTGTGTTCAGTGAGAACAGTGTGTGTAGGTGAGGCCTCAGCCAGTGTGTTGTGTGTTGTGTGTTGAAACAGTGAATGGCACGACAGGAGAAGGGCTGTCCCTCAGCATCCAGGAGAGGAAGCAGCTGGCAGAAGAATGGATGTGCCAAGGAAAAGACAAGTGAGTAGCTGAGAGGGAACAGGGGATTGCAGATACCATCATGATATCAGCATAGAAATAGGTTTAGAATGCAGAGGTACACTGTGATATCCTTTACTCTTCCCAGCTTCCCCTTAAACCCTTGACGTCCTTATTCCAGCTTCCTAATAAAATACTGGGATTTGTCCCTCCTGACAGCCTTGCAAGTGCAGCAGTGAGGAGTTACACATGATCCACGCTTGCAAATGTGATTTTTTTCCCCACCACCTGTCGCTTGTCACTGTTGGCATTTTCCCAGCGTGTCAGCTTGTCAGGCTCAGATCCTTTCGAGGTTCTTGTTCTGTGGCTCCCTGGGCTCATTTTGGCAGCCTGGCATTTTTCACCATCACTGAAATCTCTCCAAACCTCCTGAATTTGTTTTTTTTTTTGTTTGGTTGGTTTTTTTGTACAGATTGGATCATGTGATCATTCACGTGGGAGCACTGAGCCTGCCGGAGTCCCAGGAGCTGGTGTGTACCTGATACCATTCCTTTTCCCTGTGTGTGATAAATAGAAGCAGATTGTACCTTCAGGTACTTTCCACTCTGTTTTTTACAGGCCAGACACGCAGCAGCCATAGGTGCTGGTGGCATTGCTGTCATAACCCCCTTCTTCTTCAAGCCCACAAACAAAGGTGAGTACATGTGACTGCTGAGGCCTTTTTATTGCCCTCCAAACTTTGATCATAGATAAGGGATTAATACCATGTCCTGTCTTTGGAAAATGTTCTGGTGAGAACATTTGCACACTTGTCATGGAAAAGCAAAACCTCCAAGAAGCGTTTTTTTTAAAGATGAGAATCTTAAAGTTCCCCTGGTAAGAAGTGGGAAAGGTGTCTTTTGGGATGTGTTTTGTTAGTGTCTTGTAAAATGAAGACATCGTCATTCTTTGATTCTTAAAACGATACAAGAAATTTGTCCAAAAACCTGTTCATCATCACCACTGAGCAACACCCCAGGGAGGTGAACGTGACCTTGATCCCTTGTCTTTTGGTTACACACAAGTGACCCTGGTGAGACCCCTTGGCACACAGTGTGAGAGCAGGCCTGAGTGACACCTGCAAGAGAATGAAGGAGTCACTGAACTTGCCTTGGTTTAAAACGTATGCTGTCTTTGCCTTCCTTAAGGTCTTGCCGTGATTTTTGTCATATTTTAATGTGTTAATGACGTGTGAAGGGTTTTATATGTACAGTGCACAGCTCCTGGCTGTGAATATGAGCTGTCTGTCCCTATGGAATGCCTCCTTCTCTTGTGGGATATGTGATGTTTTCCTTCCAGATGAGCTGGTCCCTTTCTTACAGAAGGTCGCGGCTGAGGCCCCTGCTGTTCCATTTTATTACTATCACATTCCTCCTCTGACAGGTGTGAAGAGTAAGTACAGAGTGCAGACCTTTGGCCATTTGCTTTGTTTATGTGGTGTTTCTGGGTGTACGTATTTACATTCAGTCCTAAACACGTTGTTGCCAGTTCGTGCCTAAACGTTCACTTCATGCAGGGCTTTTGTGTTCTGATCTGGTAAAAGAGCCTTGCTTTTTGTTGCTTTAGAGCTCTACAGTTTACCGGGCTCAGGCCTGTTAAACAACTTGTAAAATATTAAGTCTCCCTCCTGGGGCCGTGGCAGGGGACTGTCCCAGAGCAGGGGGTGTGTTCCTTCACGTGAGCTTGTGTCCTGTCCACACACAGTTCGTGTGGAAGAGTTGCTGGAGGGAATAAAAGAACGGATCCCCACCTTCCAGGGCGTGAAGTTCAGCGACACGGACCTCCTGGACCTCGCCCAGTGCATACACAGGAATGAAGCACAGCAGCTTGAATTTCTTTATGGGGTGGATGAGGTAAGGGGCTCCTCTCAAAAAATAATTCCTTCTAAGGCGTTCTCTTGCTTCAGCCTTGGGGAAAAATAACCCTGGGCACTCAGTGCCAGGCGGTTTCGCTGCTCCCTCCCACCACCCCTTTTTTATTCTTTATTTTGTTACATGAAGTAAATTTATTTTTTTTTTTTACTTTTTGTTTCTCCCCCTCCCCACCCCAAACTAGCAACTGTTGGGTGCACTGGCACTGGGGGCAAATGGAGCAGTTGGCAGGTCAGTATGGCTTGGACTCCCTCCCCTCCATACACACACCGTGGTGTTGGATCTTCCACTGTATTTCCCTGACTGTCTCCTGCCACCACAACGGAGGATTTTACAGGGTGGGGATGTACAAAGGCAAACAGACACATAATGCAGCCCCAATCCTAGTTATGGGACAGTCATATAACCTGGGCATCTGAGCCAGTGTCCCTAAGCTGGCCCAAAAAGCTGATACTTTTTATCCTCACAGCAGCTTTAGAAGTGATCCCTACTTCAATCTTCATTGTATGTGCAGGGAACCAAAACCCAGAGAGGTTAAAATCATTACTTGGCATGAGAAGTCTGTGAGGAAAAGGGCTCTGCCAAGTTTATTTCTGGTTTATCTTCTGCCCCTCTTACCAGGCTGCTTAGATGAATTACTGTGTGATATCCGTGTTCCTGTTTAGAGGATCCATTAAATGAACAAGCAACTGGAGAATTAAGAGGTTGATGGATCTGCTCTCTAAATCTTCGGTAGGGCCTGGCATACTTCAGATGCTTGGTCACACATAGATTGCACAAATCTCTCTCTCAATAATGGCATTCTTACCCTGTCTACAGCAAAAGCCTGTGGTTACTTGCTTTGTTTCACTGGTTTTAAGTTCCTCCTTTGCATTTACCGATTCTCTTTTTGCTTTGTTTTGGGGTTTCTATGGTTTTTTGGCAGCACATACAACTATCTGGGCCGGCAAACCAACCTGATGTTGGAAGCCTTTGCAAGGGCAGACCTTGCCTTGGCACGGGAGTATCAGGTACAGAACCTTCCCTGAGCTTTACTGGGGCTGTTTTCCATCTCCTCGGCATCCATACCCTGAGGGAACTTTAGTAAAGGAAAGTTCTTCCAGCTCTGTCCCCCCTGCTTGTCACTCATCCCTCCTCAGCTTTTTGACCAGTCCTTACTAACTTTTAACTAAGATCCGCCTCACTTACCCTTCAACTCTAATCTCATCCGTGCATGTGAGTCTTTTTCCTTGAGCAAGGAATATGACTAGGAATATTCTGGGGATAACCTCCATGATGCAGGGCAGAAAGCTGTCCCAGGACAGCTCTGCCTTCACCCCTCTTGGTCTTGGGCAGCTTGGAGATTTGTGGGGAGTTCTGAGCCATCAGTACACAATCTGTCCCCAATGTTTTTGTGGGACATTTGAGGCATCCCTGCCTTATTCCAGTGGAATTCAATTAGTATTTTCCATAGACTGGCCCGGTGGCCAAGGGCTGTTCTCAAAGCTGGGCTACAGCTGTATAAAACAAAGATATCATCGTATCTCTAGATGCTTTTACACCTTGAAACTTGAAGGTGTTCATAAACTGCTGTTGGTCTTTTCTAGTTTCTCACTGGGGAGTTTCTCAGCTTCGTCATCAAACTGGGTAAGTGAACTGGGGAATCACCGCCTGTTTCACTCACTGTGTTTGAAATGTGGACGTGCTGCTCCCTCAAACTCTCATGTTGTTTGGAATTTCCTTCCTGAAAGATTTCGCAGTGACAAACTGTAGCATCTGCTGTTTCCCAGCTTAGCAGCAGCTGGGAGCTGGGCAGAGGGAGCTGAGCAAGCATCCCTGACAGATTCCACTCTCCCTTCCTTCCTTCTGCTGCGAAATCTCACAGATTTAAAGCTGGGACTTTGTGATTTACCCTTTTTCTTACCCTGACTATTTCTCTGGGTTGTTTTTTTGTTATTTTTTTTTTCCCTCCTGTCTCCAAAAGCTCGTTTCTTTATTTCTGCGGTCATTTTTCTGACATTTTTCCTCCTGCCCAAGGAGGAAAAGAGCTTCGATATTTCTCTCTCCCGCCTTGCTGTAGTTTAAGAGGAACTTTGTTGAAGGTTGTACAAGGGCAAAACATTTTAAAATTGACTGATTTTTAGGAACAAAATCAAGTTTAAATACAAAAAGCAATTAAAACCAACCAATTCAGAGTGTTGCAGGGAGGCTGAATCAGACACGAAATGTTTAAATTAAATTGAATCAGACACTTAATGTAAGAGAACTGTTCACTGTGGATTTGCTGGGATGTGCAAGCCCTGCTTAATGTAGCCGAGCTTCAGTGCTTGATTTTATTTCTTGGGTTCAAAGTCAGAGGAATTGCATTATTTTTTAGCCTTACAGATAAAGAGGCAAACACTGAATTTCCAGAGCTGTGAACAGAGAACAGAATGTTACCACTCCTAGGGTTTGCCTTTGCAAGAATCTGCACTGGGGGTCGCCTATATATAAATAATTGTAGTGAGCAGGTGTATTTTTTACTGTAATGCCTTTCCTGATTGCAAGCACAGTTCCCTCTTCTTAGCTATGCTGTTCTCACTTCCAAGCAATACTTGAATGATGGATCACCCAGGAAATCCATGCTGCTGCTTTTTTTTGGCGCCTGTTTCGGGGCTGCTTTAAGCAAGATGATCTGCACATGTCCTGCTTTTGCTTTTTGTCTGCCCAGGTTTTGGTGTTGCACAGACTAAAGCTGTAATGACTTTTGTTTCTGGCATCCCCATGGGACCTCCACGGCTTCCGCTCCTCGGGGCCTCCGAGGAGTTCACTGCCAAGGCCAAAGCCAAGCTGGACAGCATTGTGTGGCCTGATGGGGACTGATCACAGAGTCCTGGACTCACTGAGGTTGGGAAAGACCTCTGAGATCGAGTCCAGCCATTAACCTGACACTCCCGGGTCCACCCCTGAGCCACGTCCCCAGGTGCCACGTCTACGATGCTGCTCTTCACTTCCACGTGGATCTGGAGCTTCCTCTGCTGGGATTCTCTGCCATGTGGCACATCCCCCATGTGCTGGGCTGGGATTTCTTTCAGGGAACTGGCAAAGTGCCCAAACCCCTTCCTGTTGGGGTGGCTTTGCTGGGGGCACATGTAGCCCAACACTTGACACTGCTCCTCTGGAGCTCTGCACATTCCAGGTCTGGCTGGTACCTTTTGATAAAAAAATCATCCCTGCTGCTGGATGATGTTTTGTCGTCCCCATGAGCACTACACTGTGTTTGAACAACAATGTGGCACCCTCAGGTTGCTCAGACTGGTATCTGTTTGTCAGAGTCACTGGGACACTGTGCGTGTGAAATCCTGCTTTTGTCTGATCTCTTTGTGTTCATACACCTTAATACCAAATTAAAAAAAAAAAAACATCCCTTTTGCAAGGGATTGGGATTTAACAAGCTTTGGCTTTCTAATAAGCAGCTATTTCTCCATTTGTTTTCCTTAGGACAGGAACAAAGTCAAGGCTGAGCTGTGCACCTCTATATCCCAGTGCAGAATGCTGTCTGGCAGGTTAGGAAATCAGAGAATCATAGAACCACAGAATGGATTGGGTGGGAAGGGACCATAAGGCCCATCCAGTCCCACCCCCTGCCATGGGCAGGGACACCTTCCACCAGCCCAGGTTGCTCCAAGCCCCGTCCAGCCTGGCCTTGGACACTTCCAGGGATCCAGGGTTAGCCACAGCTTCTCTGGGCACCCTGTGCCAGGGCCTGCCCACCCTCACAGGGAAGGATTCCCTCCCAGTATCTATCTATCCCTGCCCTCTGGCAGTGGGAAGCCATTCCCCCGTGTCCCGTCCCTCCATGCCTTGTCCCCAGTCCCTCTCCAGCTCTCCTGGAGCCCCTTTAGGTCCTGGCAGGGGTCTCCCTGGATCCTCCTCTTCTCCAGGTGAACCCCCCCCCCCACTTCTCCCAGCCTGGCTCCAGAGCAGAGGGGCTCCAGCCCCGGGAGCATCTCCATGGAATCGCAGGGAATCCCAGAGCTGTCAGGGTTGGAAGGGTCAGCTGGCGCAGGTGGTTTGGGATGTGTCCGGCAAGGATCGCTCCCCGGGCGGCTGTTCAGGCTCTGCCCTCAGGGACGGACCGCGCTGAGGGGCGGGCGCTGTGCCGGCCCCGCCCGGCCCTTCCCGGCCGCCGTCCCGCCGGGCCCGCGCAGGCGCAGCCGCTGCCGCTGCGGGCGGTGCTGCTCCGGAGCCTCCCGGAGCGGCGGCCCGGCCATGGGGGACGTGAAGAACTACCTGTACGCCTGGTGCGGCAGGAGGAGGCTTATGCCCGCCTACGAGATCCGCGCCGCCGGCGGCCGCGGCCGACAGACCTTCCTGTGCGAGGTGCGGGCCTGCCCCGCCGGGGGCGGCACACAGGGGCTGTGCGGGGGCCCTGAGGGGGGTCTGTGCTCCTTGAGGGGGGTCTGTGTTCCGTGACGGGCAGCTGGGAGCTCCGAGCGAGTCTGGGGTCCCGCCGAGGGTCTGCGGGGCCCCGCCGGGGCTCTGGGGTCCGTGCCTGTGTCCTGGCGGTGTTGCCGGCGGGTTTGGGTGCCGGGCCGGAGGTCTGAGCTCTGCTAGAGGGAGCCTGGGGCCGTGCCGGGTCTGCACTCGCTGCCGGGAGGGCCCTGGAGCTGTGCCGGGGGTCTGGGGATGTTGCCAGTGGACGGGTGACAGGGGGCCCTGCCCTGGGGGTCTGAGGGCCCTGCCCGGGGGGTCTGAGGGCCCTGCCCGGGGGGTCTGAGGGCCCTGCCGGGGGTCTGAGGGCCCTGCCCCGGGGTCTGGGGGCTCTGCCAAGGTTTTCAGGGGTCCCGTCGTGCCCGGCCCGGGGGGGTTCGCTGGGAGCCGAAGTCTCAGGGGGGGCCCACAGCCCCGGCCGTGTGTGAGGGGAGGCGCAGGAGAGAAGCAGCCGAAGGATGCTGCCACATCGAAGAGAAATTGGTCTTCTTAGGGGTGGTGAGTGTGTGCGGTCCGTTTTGCAGTTCAAAGAGCTGTCTGTCACCTTTGCTGAGAGCTTTGGCCTGCGGTTGAACTTGAGATGGAACGTATCAGAGCATTCCTGCTGGAGTGGCTCCTAGGCCAGGCTGTAACAGCGCTCTGCTCCTGGCTCTGGACACGGGGGATGTGGGAGCTGTGAGTTCAGGTTGGCTCTCAGGAGAAGCTGGCACTGGGTGTGCAGGATGGGTCAGTCTGTGAGCAGGGCTGGGGATTTGCACTAAACACCTTGAATGTGTCGTTTTACCCTTCCTTCTCGTTTATCTTCCATGTCAGTAACAAAACTGAGAAGCACAGTGATATTAAAACAGTTTTCAGGGTGTTATAACAGACTGAGCGTTACTCAGGTGGAGTGGTTTATGCACAGTTAGATTAATAGAATCTCAGGATGGTGTGGGTGGGAAGGGACCTTAAAGATCATCCAGTCCCACCCCCTGCCCTGGGCAGGGACACATTCCACCAGCCCAGGTTGCTCCAAGACCCGTCCAACCTGGCCTTGGACACTCCCAGGGATCCAGGGGCAGCCACAGCTTCTCTGGGCATCCTGTCCTGGGGCCTCCCCACCCTCACAGGGAAGAATTTCTTCTCAAATATCCCATCTAAACCTACTCACTGTCAGTTTAAATCTGCTTCCTTTTGTTCTGTCACTCCATGCTCTTGTAAAAACTAATATATATAAACTAATATATAGTATATTATACAATATATGGGGTTTGTATGTTGATGCCCTATGAGCATCCATGGAAACCTAACAGGTGAAAGGATGAGTCTCAGTAAAACATTCTCTGTTGCTGATTTTCACAGCCTGGCTGTGAATCCAGTACAGTTACTGGTTGGTTGGAGGTGTCATTGTCCAGGACATAGAATTGCTGCTGTAAAGTAAAAAAAATCAGAAATTATTCACGTTTTTATCTGCAAGAATGTGGAGATAAGGCTGAGAGAACACTGGCTCACTCCTGTGCTTGTTGTCCGAGGGCTTGGGATTAAGGCTGAGGAAAGTGATCCTGGGCAGGGTTTGCTGATGTGTGTTCCAGGGTCCCTTCCTACACCCATTCTTCTTCTTCCACGAGGTTTTGGGAAGCACTGGTGCTCTGAGAACGGAGGTTTTCAGGATGTGGGAGTCCCTCTAGTGGGCACAAAGGATGCAGTCAAACCCTGCAGAAACACATGGCTGTACCTGGTGATCCGTAACACCACTCAGCGATATTTCTCCTGCCGTGTTTCTGAGCGAGCAGCCTCGGGTGTTTCAGCCAGGCCTGCTGGTTTTCCAGGCACTCTCACCCCGCCAGCTGTGGGTTGCTCCCTGCAGGTCCGAGTGGAAGGGTTCAACTACGTGGGCATGGGCAACTCCACCAACAAGAAGGACGCGCAGAGCAACGCTGCCCGAGACTTCATCAACTACCTGGTGCGGGTGAACGAGGTGAAGAAGGAGGAGGTCCCTGCCTTCGGGGTAAGCTGCTCTTCCTCCTTGCCAGAGCCTGACCTTTCCCTGCAGGGGGTTGCTCCCAGTTGTGCTTCACCCTGGAGTTCAGTCCCCCGTGCAAAATTACAGCAACAAAATAATAATCACAGATACCTCAAACCAGGCATTGAAAATCTGGCATCTTTTTAAACCATAAGTGCTTGCAGCCACAGCTCCTCAGGTGTGTGAGAGGATCTCTGCTTTTTGTGACCTTGTATGAACCATCAGCAGTGACTAGCACATAAAAGGCTGAGCTGAGGAGGAGGGTAACTCTGTCATTGCAACAATTTTAGAGAAAAAAAATAAAGTAAATAAAGCCTGAAGTTGTGTGTTATCTGTTGGGAAGGAAGAGACTGATTCAGTTTTCTCAGCCTTCTTGCCTCGTTAGCTGAACAGTACAACTTACCCTGTACCAGTGTGGTGAGGTTTTCCTTCCTTCCCTCCCCCAGCCAGCCCCAGGTGACGCCCCTGATGGAGCACAGGAAGCAGCTAGAGATGTCACTGGTTCCAGTTCAGCTCTGGGAGGGCCCCTTCCTCCACATTTGCTTTTAAAAAGTGAAGTAGGTAAGGCTGAAAACAGTAATTTGTGTGTATTTGGATGTATCTGAGTGGTGATTTTTCTCCTCGGTGCTCTGCAGACAGGGGACATAGTTTTGGGGCAGAGGTGTGAATGACTGTGAGATCTCCAGGAAATGCCTCTCCAGTGCTGAGAACCTGTTTGGGGGGGGGTATTTTATTTTTGTTTGTTTTTATCCCCCTGATAGGCAATGGCCCGGGTGCAGCACCTGGAAACTGTGGCAGTCACGGAGCTCAGTGGGATCGGGGGGCCAATTTGCAAGATTATTATTCAAGGAAAGAGGAGCAAGAAGGTCAGGAGGTAAGTCATGCTGTGGAATTCTCCTTTAGTTCTTAAATAGGTACCTGTTTCACCCCCTTTAATTTGTTCTTTGCATTTGTAATCAGGCTTGGAGTTTTCATTTTATATTTTGCTGTTGGTTGTAACTTAAAATGCAGATTTACTCGCTGACTTTTAACAAAGGCAATTTGCTCAAGCTGGAACAAAATAAATCACTCTGGATACTGTGAACATGTCCAAGTGTTTTATACTGACATTTTGTTGTGAAAATAAAGAATTACTGAGGATTCTTTGGCATTTTCTGTAATGCCTCCATTGTTTTATAGAATCTGGATGAGTTATTTGAAAGACTTGCTGTAAAAATGTTTGAAACTAGTAAATGATACTCTTCTTTTCCATGTTAGACCTCAGAGTCAGAAGTGGACTTAAGTGCTGACCTTCATGGGGGTTGGACCTTGGAAAATGCCAAGGCACGTCTGAACCAGTTTTTCCAAAAGGAGAAGATCCAGGAGGAATATAAATACACTGAAATGGGGCCTGATCACAACAGGTTTGGTAGTTTTAGTCACTGTCTGTGTAGAGGGTTTGGTGACAGTGGCTGTTCACACTTACTTTTAGTGCTCCACAGTGTTCTTTGCCAGGACCAACAACACCCCTCAATTTGCTTGTGTAGAAATGTGCTTTAAGGGCATTTAGTTTCTCTTTGTATTACAATTAACTTTTTTTGACAGTGGAATCTTCTGCTGGAAAAATTAGCTTGGCAGAATCTTCCTAAAGGAGTTTTGAGGCTTTCACTTGAGACCAGCTGCATATTACTCTAATTTGACTTCCAGCCCATTCCTTCAGAGAATTTGCATGTGTTTCCCCAAATGGAAATAACTCATGGCAGACTGTGCATCAAGAATTGATGGTTTTTATTACTTTACCCCTGGAAACACTCTCTACCAATCATCAAAACTTCAGGACATTGTATTTCTGGTGAAATACGGTGATGCTTTGTGGCCAGAAACAATGGCATTCTGCTGCTGCTGCTGCTGGATTCTCCTGGCTGGGGTTTGGGGTTGGGTTTTTTTGCATTGTATAAACTTGTGTTCTATGAGAGTTGGTGTTTTCAGAAAGACAAGAGAATTTTCTTATTACAGCCTTTCATCAGAGTCTCACTTGCAGTACTTCTGGTATTCTGTTGTTGAGTCTCCCAAGCATTTAGAATATCTTAAAATATTTGTGTCAGTGCAGAAAGCTGTAAATTCTCATTTAAAACCTGCCTTCCAGTCACTTCATTTCCATTTACATCTCTCAGGCAAGGCCATTTCTTTCCCTAAAACGTGAGTGACACAGAAAAGTTAAGTTTGTGCAGTGCTAGGAATTTCGAATAGGCTTAATTCCTGAGCATTTCTTTCCTCCTGCAGCTTAGGGAATTTTTGTGCAGCTCTTTTTGTTGCACCTTCTGCAGGTGCAGGCACCAACGCCCCTGTATTTTAGCATAGGTAGCCCGGAGCAGGACAAGGTGACTGCAGATGACAGTATGTTTCTCAGCCTGGCTATTTGATCTTCCAGAGGGCATTTCAGAGTTTCCTGTTTATCCAGGGAAGGTTGTGTGGGTTTCCCTGGATGGAATGGCAGAAGGGGGAATTCACAACCTGCTGTAACGTCTGATAAACAATCCTCATGTGTTCTAGGGCTTGTTAAGGGAGAGCAAACTGTTGGATTTAATCCTTTCAGGGTGTGTAACAGGAGAGGGATAGCTCCAGATGGTTTTGGAGTTTTGAGGATTGTTGTATAGTTTAGGTAGTTTTTTTTTTTAAGAAATACCACTTGCCATGCATCCTGCCAGTCTATTTTGGGGCTTTTTTGAGTAATGATCAGAGATATTAATTTTAAAAGAATTGTAACAGATCTGCCTCAGAGATTTGTGGTCAGGTAATCACATTCATGGTCTAAGAACTTAGTAATAACTGGGAAACCTGGATTCAGAAACTTTAATTATGACAGGAGGGGATGAGCTGTAAATCTAAACACGGCTCTCCTAAAAACACAGAGCGTGAACTCAACATTAAGGGCTGGGACGTGCCGGGATTCCATGGGAAGCGTGGGATGCCTTTGCCTCCTCCTGTTCCTGCTGGAGAGCGGCACAGCTGGGCTAGGGAAAATCACGTGGGACTCCGCTGCAAACTGATCTGTGGTGTTGCTGTTCTCCCCTCAGGTGGAGGAGAATGAGATTGAATGCTGACTGTAGGCCTGGCTGAGAAACATACTGTCATCGGTGTCTTAGGTGGCCGTTGTGTCCCTGAGAGCCAGTGGCCTTCCAGCCCTGAAGCCACTGTGCCTGCAGGTCAGTTCGCTGGTAGCACAGGAAGGAGCTCGAACCTGGAATTTAAACACTCACTTAACCTTTCTTACTGTTTGTTCGCAGCAGGGAGTGAAGCACACGGGTGTGCAAGGCCCTGCCTGCAGCTGGACAGGTGCCAAGGCCCGGTTTCCAAAGAGGGTCTGGGTCCAGTAGAGCCCATTTACACGGCTTGGGTCACGTTTGCCCGGATAAATCCTGTCTTACAGGAATTCGGCTTTAATTTTTCACATGGCGAACACGGGCTTAGGTCTGGGATTCTGAAAAACATGGATCTGGGTTCCATCCTCCTCTGCTGAAGATTATTTTTGCCTTTAAGCCTGAATTCTTCACTCAGAGGGTGGGCAGGCCCTGGCACAGGGTACCCAGAGAAGCTGTGGCTGCCCCCTGGATCCCTGGAAGTGTCCAAGGCCAGGTTGGACGGGACTTGGAGCAACCTGGGCTGGTGGAAGGTGTCCCTGCCCAGGGCAGGGGGTGGGACTGGATGATCTTTAAGGTCTCATCCCACCCAAACCATTCCATGATCCTATGATTCAGTGATCAGTTGACCTCTAAATGAACTGGTCCCATGCCTGCTAAGCAAACTGTGAGGTTTGCTGCTCACAGTTACCTTGAGGAACTTTATTACTCAAGTAACAAGCTACTTGGTAAATTAAAGTTCTGCTGTTCCCAGACCGTGGCAATGAGGGAATGGAATTCCATGCAAATTCAAGTGTTCTGTCTCCTCCTGTGCAGATAAGTTCAGTGGTCTGTGACTGAATGACCTGGTTTGGGTTTGGCTGTGCTCTGAGCTGGCCAAATGTGTGGCAAAAAGCAGAGTGGCTGTATCAGATGGTGCAGCTGAGCTGTTAAACACAGGCTGCTAGTGAGTTACTGGTGTTATACGAGCATCTGATCACTAGTGTGATCAGTGATTAGATCTAATCTAATAATCTTGTGATTAGATCGTCTGATCACTAATGTGGGATGCAGTGAATGGTTCAGTGGGATGCACGTTAATGTTACATTAACATCCTACCTGCTTTATAATCGCTGCCTTAAACTTGGACAGTTCAGAGCATATTTCCTAATACTGAGGCTTTAAATTTCAATGCTGAACGGTGGCATTTGCAGGATTCTTCTTATCAAATCTACTGGTTCTGTTGATGGCAGGTGTGTTACCAACCAAATGGGGGTTAAAGGGACTAAAAGCAGTAATATTTTACCTCGGTCACTGATGAGCTGACAGTTTCTGGCTGAGGACACGAGTGTCTTTGCCTAGAAATATTGGAAAGAGTGAATATGTTTGCAGTGTCAGCTATTGGTAATTGCACCTTTGTGTCGTTTCCCTTGCAGGAGCTTTGATGCAGAAATGACCATTTACGTGAAGCAGCTGGGCAGAAGTGAGTGTTCCTGTTTAGTTTGTAACTCACCAAGGGGTGGGTGTTGGCACAGAGGAATGCTTATGGGTGCAGACTTTATCACGGTTAGGTGCTGGAGCCACTTGCAGAGGTGAGGGATGCTCTGTGTGATGCTGCTGGGCGGTGTGGGATAATTGTACACACTGCAAACTTCACAGGACCTGTCAGTGAGTAACATCACCCAGCCAGGCTGAGGCAGCTGCTGGAGGGGGCTGCTGGGTTTTAGGTTGGAACCCTGGGTTCATCAAGATTTGAAACTTCCCCGTGTGCACAGAGAGTTTGTTTCAGAGCAGTGCCTGGTGTGGAGCCTGCGGGACTGACCGATCTGACCCCCGTGTGCCACAGGGATCTTCAGCCGCGAGCACGGCTCCAACAAGAAGCTGGCAGCTCAGTCCTGTGCCCTGTCCCTGGTCAGGCAGCTCTACCACCTGGGGGTCATCGAGCCTTACTCTGGCCAGACAAAGAAGAAAGGAGAGTCGGTGAGTTTGTGCCAAAAACACGAGTGAGTTACAGTCTGCTCTCAACTTACTGAGTTTGTTCCTTCAGTTTAGCAGCTGTTTCTGTTCTGGCCAGTGATTTGGATCAAAACTATAACTTCATGGGTAATGTGAATGGAGCAGTAACTAATTGTAAATGAAATACTATTTGTAACAAACGCTTTTTTCAGTGGAATATTTCTACAAGCTGAAATATTCCTGTTTATGCTCAGCTGTTTGGATTCATTCTCTGGCACATGAGCATTTGCTAACTTTCAAATCTATCTATATACACACACCCCCCAAATAATATGTATTATTTAGGTGTTCAGTAGCAACTTTGAGAATGCATTCCTCCACCATCAAACTCAAATATTTAAAAAGAATCTACAGGTTCTTATTTGATGACAAGTCACCAGAACATTCCAAGACTGTGAATTTTGAAGCAGTGATACTCCTCGGCCCTGTTTGATGGTTCAGCCACAGTTCTGGCTCCCAGTGTCTGTCTGTCTGCATACTGACGTGTAGTTTTTCCACATTTCCCAGCTGGAACCCTACGAGGTGTCACTGTCTCCTGACTTAGAAAATCAGCTGCAAAGGACCGTCCGGGAGCTGTCCCTGGAGATTGTGCCTTCGGTGAGTGTGTGGCTCAGGTACTCCATCCAGTGGGGAAACATCACACCTGCTCCTCTAACGCACTCGCCTGTCTTTGCCCTCTCTGCTTTTGGATTTCTAGCCTGAAGATCCCAGTAATCCAGTTCTGATCAGCGTTGGGAAGTTGGCCCACTTTGAGCCATCGCAGAGACAGAGTCACATGGGGGTTGTTCCCTGGTCACCTCCTCATTCCAACTGGAACCCTTGGACCGGCTGCAATATTGATGAGGGTCCTCTGGCAAATGTAAGATTAACTTAAAAAACTGATTTGTTGATTGTTTTCCCCGTGCTTCCAGAACTTTTAAATGCTTCTTTCCCCCCCCCCCCCCGGATTTAAAGTATAAGCTATTCCAAAGGAGGAAACAGTCCACTGATAAAATTTCTCCCTTTACTGACCTGGAGGCAGGGAATTCTTTGTGTTCACTCTGTGTTTCACTAGGTCCTGAGCAGCAGTGTCCCCCATTCTCTGTTTCACTTTTTACTTCCCATTGTGCAGCCCATACAAAGCTTATCATTGAAATTACAAGGTAAGATCATGGCTATGTCATTTATAATTCCTTAGCTTTTCTCTCCCATATTTCTATGCTAGGACTTTTTTTCTGGTTTGACTGGTATAACCTGGTAAGAAAAGACTCTAAGGGCAGGAACTCGAGTTTCCTACAACAGAGAGCCAGAGTGAACTGAGAGAACTTTCCTTCACTCGAGTTTTTTCCACCAATGGCATCAATTTGACACTGATCATTACGTATCAACTTGTAAAAAATATGGAGCTGACGTAGATTTGGGTGTTGTTGTTCTAAACACATGAGCAGGATGTGTGTGTGGACACTGCAAACTGAGCTGACTTCAAATCTCATCAGGATTTCTCTGTGCTAGTCATGGTGCTCTAACTTACTTGCAGCAGAAGCAATTTGCCCTTTGGTGACAAATCTGAATTTCCTTGCAGTTCTTGGGTAGTTGAAATACAGGAGGTGCCTGATGAATTTCTCTCTCTGTTCACTTTTCCCTTTTCAGCTACTGTTCTGTGGATGGTTCTGTGCTTACATTAGTTCAGTCCTTACATTAAAAACTCCTGTCTGAATGATCATCTCTTGGCTTCCTGCTGAGTAGAGTGTGTTTTTCAAACAGTTAAAATATTTAAATTTAAACAATTGTTCTTTTTCAGTGTTTTGGATCCTTCTGAAAAACTTTTTTGAGGCTGAATGTTTAATTTCAATATTGTGGAATGAATGACATGATCATTGGTGATTTCAGGGAGCTGTGTGGGAAATGATGATGTTTGGGATCATTATGTTGGAGTGGCTGATTTGATATTGAAGTCAGGATGTAGACAAGGAGTCAAAAAGCCTCCAAACAATGTGTTGTACTTACAGCTCACTCCAGAGCAAATAAGCATGGATCTGAAAAGTGATTTCCTGTACCGGCTGGAGCAGGATCACGAGTTACAGAGGGTAAGTGCTTCCTGTGACATGCTGTGCTTGCACCAGTCCCTTTTTCTTCCAGAAGGGGGTTGAACATAATGTCTACAAAGTGTGTAAGGCTGTGTTTCAGCAGAAATAACACAGCAGGTTTCAGAAGGGCTGGATGTTCCACTGGGATGGGTGTGGGGATGTGCTGTGCCGTGTCAGGAAAAAATCCAAGCTGTGATCTGTTCTTCCACAGCTTTTCCTTTGTAGAAGGGGAAAGTGTAGAAAAGTGAGACAGGGTACGGACGTGGAGCAGAACAGGTTGATTTTTGGAGATTTTGGAAATGTGCTGGATTTTTTTTTTTTTTTCCCCCAGATCCAAGAAGAGAGAGAGGCCTTACCCCTGAAGAATTTTGAGAGTGAAATTCTGGATGCCGTCCGTCACAACTCTGTTGTTGTCATCCGCGGGGCCACCGGTTGTGGCAAAACCACCCAAGTGCCCCAGTACATCCTGGACGAGCACATCAGAACCGGCCGGGCTGCTGAGTGCAACATCGTGGTGACACAGGTGGGGAGGTGTGCCCAGTGCACTCCTGGGGGGACATGAGAAATCACAGGCCAGTTAGGGGACAATCACACAATCACAGGGTGCTTTGGCTGGGAAGGGATCGTAAAGCTCATCTCGTTCCACCCCCTGCCATGGGCTGGGACGCCTCCCCCTATCCCAAGTTGCTCCAAGCCCCGTCCAGCCTGGCCTTGAATGATTGAAGGATGTGCTGAGGAACCTGGTTATTGTGGCAGGACATGGTTCATAAAGGTTTCTCCTCAGTAATGCAAGCAGGAGAAACCTCGGCACTATGTATGTCTTCATTTGGAGTCTTATTCTTTCATGAATCTTCAGTTCGGATAATCCGGCTTGCACCTTGCCCAGGCGAAAACTTTCCAGCAGACCGAGGGGAAAACATTTAGCCAATGCCAGCTGGTAGTTCCCAGACATCCTCATATCCCTGCTCCGTGATTTCACACGCAGAGTTAACCTTTCCCCCGCAGCCCCGGCGGATCAGCGCGGTGTCCGTGGCCGAGCGCGTGTCCTACGAGCGGGGAGAGGAGCCGGGGCAGAGCTGCGGCTACAGCGTGCGCTTCGAGTCCGTGCTGCCCCGGCCCCACGCCAGCATCCTCTTCTGCACCGTGGGTCTGTACTGCTGGGTCACCTCTGCAGCTCGTTCCCTGGGCATTAGCAGCAGAAGTGGGGGTGTGGTTCGGTTAAAGCTTGCAGGAACTCCATTTGAGGGATTGAAAAGGGTTTTTTTGAGGGGTAGAAGTTTGCTGATGTGCTGTTTGCAAAGAAAGATTAAAGCTGTAGTCCAGAGGTCTGGTAATACGGGTCTGGTAGCACACAGAAATAATCCTGTGAAGAAATAAAATTGCCATATGATTGTCCCTAAAAGCCAGAAGGGGAGGCAGCGTTGGGTGGGAAGAATGAAAGGCTCTTTCGGGTGGTAATGCTTCGTGCCCTCGCTGTCACTGGTGCAGATGAAGGCCTGGCAGTTAGAGATGGACTGGGGAAAGGGGCTGGGCAGCCTGCACACTTCGTGGTTTTTAACCCAGGGGCTGAGAGGGGGAAGATTGATCTGTTACAGGGACATTTACCTGCTGTGTGTTTTTCAGGTGTTCTTCTGAGGAAGGTGGAGACTGGGATCCGTGGCATTAGCCACGTCATCGTTGATGAGATCCACGAGAGAGACATTAATGTGAGTGAGCTGGTGACTGCAGTCCCGATCCCTCTGCTTCTGTCCAACTCCTGGATGTGTCTGTGTGGAGCAGCCAACGTGTCAGAGCAAACTGTGTCTTGCTAAGGGACATACCCCTCAGTTTTCCATCCTCAATCATGTTTTTAGCAGCTCTTTAATTACCCCTTACCTGATTAGCAGAGCAAGGACTTGTGCTTCCTTGCTGTCCTCTTTTTTCCTGTCAGCATCTCCCATGTCCTGGTCCCCTCTGGAGAACAGAACACCCCAGCACAAGCACATCTTGTCCAAGTGGGGGAGCACAGTGAATGGTATTGTTCCTCTGGAGTGCTGTTCCTGCTGACAGGGTGGTATTCCTGGGGATATTTACAGGCCCTGCAGTAGAATTAGGGCAGGGATTGAGTGTCATTTAAGGAATGGGAAACATTTTCTGCCCCCTTGATGATCCTGTATCGTTTTCAGCCTTGCCACACCAGGAGAGAGAGAAACCACAAAGTTCTGACAGGATATTTAAGCTTGTTTGGACAGAATTTGGGGTCTCATTTGGATTCAGTTGCAACACACGTTTTTCTCTTCATGAATTAATTTTATGTTAATGATTTAAAACACAAGTTTGGAAATTTTGACCGAGGTGGGAATTATACCTGTGGAACTAAGGGCCTGCCTAACTACATGGCAAAACTAAAGAAATGTCATATTTAAACAGAACTATAAACTTCACAAACACCTGCACCGAGTCATTCTTATTTATTTTATGAACTGTGGCCACTTTATATGTAAACCAAGTTTTTAAAAGACCTGAGGTTATAATGTATTGTTGGGAAGGAAGCAGACTACTTTTAGAGAAAAGAATAATCCTAAAAACTGGAAATCCTAAAACTGGAAGTCCTAAAATTCACTTACCCCATGAATTGTAATAATTTCAGAATAAGGCACTGACAGATGTTTCTGGTTACAGAATGTTTTTTATGCTACTTGTTAACCTCTCTTGTGCAGTAAAACCCCTGCTCAGTAAATATGTATGTCTTTGTAGTTCCTTCTGGTCTCTTGGGAAGATGTTGCTTTTCACGGGTAGCAAGTGAATGATTCTTTTATTCTCCCTGTGTGCAGACTGACTTCCTTTTGGTGGTGCTGAGGGACGTCATCCAGGCCTACCCTGAGATCAGGGTGGTCCTCATGTCTGCCACCATTGACACCAGTATGTTCTGTGAGTACTTCTTCAACTGCCCCATCATCGAGGTCTACGGCAGAACCTTTCCTGTCCAAGGTAAACCATCGCTTGCACCTCCAGCAACTGCTTGGCTTCTTATTTTGTTCACGCTCTGAAACCTCCCAGTTACATCGGGAGACTCTGGGGAGATGATGAGAAGAACTCTTGCACAGGTTTCTGTCAGTCAGTGCTGATCACCTGTCTGTCCTTGCAGATTACTTTCTGGAAGATTGTATTCAGATGACTCAGTTTGTTCCTCCACCAAAGGAGAAGAAGAAGAAAGAAAAGGACGAAGAAAGTGGTGAAGATGATGACGTAGGTTTGACCTTTTTCCATATGAAAAATTGAACAAGTGCCACTTTTAGGGCTCTAACTCAGGTGTAATTCCTTTGGCACTGTTGAACTAAAGCACTTGTAGCAGCTTTCCTATAATACCTGAGATTGCTGTTAACTTCAGCAGTACAACTCAGTTTGCCCATTGCCCTTCTAAACTGAAGAATTTCTTTCTCAGTGAAGCCAAAGTTCTTGTGTTTGCCAATCTACTCCTCTTTAAAGCTAGAACTGAAATGCTTTGGGAAATGAAAAGATTGGTGCCCTTGGAAGAAAAAACAGGGAAGCATGAGCTTGGTGATGTCTTTCCAGGGTGAAAATTTAGATTCTCTCCCTTCTTCGCTTGCAGTTGATATTGTCAATACTCACACACATTGTCCAGAACCTGTCACTTCTGTAGCTTTTAATTTGTTGGTTTGAAACTTCTGTTTAGGCCAGTCATTTGAAATTTTTAAAAGATGGCTGGTTTTTCTTGAGAGGCAACTACCTACCTATCTCATTTTCCTGTTTGCCTGGTCAGCCAGTCTCTACAGTTTGAGTAAATTAATTTACATGATTTTTTTTTTCTTTGTAGGCCAACTGCAACCTTATTTGCAGTGATGAATATGGCCCAGAAACAAAGCACTCCATGGCTCAGCTGAACGAGAGAGAAACCTCTTTTGAGCTCATTGAGGCCCTGCTGATTTACATCAAGACCCTGAATGTCCCAGGAGCCGTCCTGGTTTTCTTGCCTGGCTGGAACTTGATCTACACGATGCAGAAGCATCTAGAAATGAACCCCCGCTTCGGTACGAGCAGCTCTTTCCTGATATCTCATCCTTTCCCAAGAAACTCTGGGCTGGGGGAGGATGGGAGTGGGATGAGAGGCTCAGGGAGCTAATCTGTTGTGGAAGTGAATGAGCAGAAGTTTTTATATTGTGCAAGGAAGGAATGAGAGTCACCCAGTGGTAGTCACCAGCCTTCTTGTGTTCCTGTTGCAGGAGGCCACCAGTACAGGATTTTACCTCTGCATTCCCAAATTCCTCTGGAAGAGCAGCGCCGAGTGTTTGATCCCGTGCCTCCCGGAGTCACCAAAGTAAGGGAGCCTCCTCTGTGTGCAGCTCTGTTGGGCTTTTGGGGAATGTGTTGCTGACTTGTTTCATGTAAGTTCTGTAGCTGATCCTGCTGTCCATCCTCAGCTGTTCCAGACCAGTAATGCCACTTTGCAATTCCTGGTTTTTCCCAGGTTATTTTATCCACCAGCATTGCCGAGACCAGCATCACCATCAACGACGTGGTCTTCGTTATCGACTCCTGCAAGTGAGTTCCTGAAGCAGCTTTTTGTTCTGTGAATCCCACCCTTGGGAATGCAGAAGGAGCACACAGAAGGGCCTTGTGTTCCCAGAGCTGAGCTGGGGGGCTCCAGCTCAGGACAAATGAGCATTGTCTCGGGCCGGTCAGTGCAGTGACACACCCCGCTGGCATCTCATGGGCCATTCATGGGAGGTGTCAAGGGGTCTCCACGCCAGTTGGATGGATGCCACCTGCCAAACGAGAGTTACAAACCCTCAGTGTCTGCCTGATGGAAGAGAGGAAGATTTTTGTGGTCTCCTCCAGATCCTGCCTCGCTGGGCACGTTCTCTGAGCGATGTGCACCCAGGGAGCTCATGAATTTAGGATAATGTTAAGCTTTTGAGATAGTTTTGAGAACATCATTCTGTGTATGGCGTGGGGCACTGCTTTCTAGAGTGATGCTTTAGCTGCCAGGTCCATGCCTAACTAGCCAAGGCTCAGCTACTCAGACAGGGTGGCAGCGGTAAGATAACTGATTTGGCAGGACATTATGTGAAGAACTACTGATCTCAAGTGGGTTTTTTTGTTTTGTTTTTTTTTTTCCCCCTGGAACAGGCAAAAAGTGAAGCTGTTCACGGCTCACAACAACATGACCAACTATGCCACGGTCTGGGCCTCGAAAACCAACCTGGAGCAGCGCAAGGGCAGGGCCGGGCGCGTGCGGGCCGGGTTCTGCTTCCACCTGTGCAGCAGAGCTCGCTTTGAGAGGTGAGGCCTTGCCCTGCAGGGACAAAACACCCCCAGGCTGCTGGGGGCTGCTCTGCTCGGGCTGGGGAAATCACTGCAGAAGGCACAGGGAGGAGATGTGTGGTGTGAGCTCTCACAAAGAAATATCGCCGTTCTTTGGCTAAAAAAACGCACCTGTGTCAAGGTGCTGTCACCCGTAGTGCCAGGGGGATAAGGAGCTGATGGTTTTAGTATTAAGAGAGTCACTGCAACCTACACAATCTCTCAGGGGGAAAATAATACTGCTTGGGAATTGAGGCAAGGCAGAAAAGAGCTTTTTACTTTGCCTGCAAACACTGGGGGCACTTGGCATCTCCAAATAACAGGCGATTCTGTCATGAAAGTGGCAAAAAGCAGGGAAAGCAGATACTGCTTTTCTCTGCATCCCCTTCCATGACCAGGAAGCCCCTTCATGCTGCTCTAGCACCTTCCCTGCAGCTGCAACCTCTGATCCCTTCTCTCTGCCAAGCTGTTTCTCCATCAGCAGAGCCGTGGAAATCTCTTTGCTGGTTGGAAAAGTCTACACAGCTGTTACACTCTGTGTTTGATCTCCCTCGTGAAAGTTCCAGTGCCCCTTTCTCTGGCTCTTAGAGCATAACTGTTTTGATGTTTCAGCTTTTTGTAACCTCTGAAAGCATCAGTTGATCAAAAGCTCTCCTTGAATTGCTCCAGTTTATTTAGATCTGCTGTCGAGTACAGTGGAGTGATTTTAATTAACAGTTTTTGACAGTGAACTGGTTTTGGGCTACTGGAGTAATCATGGGATTTCATGATTTTAAAGTTACCTTCCTAGAAAAAATCCAAACCCCAAATATACTAGTTCTGTGGTGCCTAGGAAAGGGTTTGGGGACTTGTGAAGGTAATCTTTTGAGAGATACCATCTTACATCTGGTGCCAGCTGAACCTGGATATCTGTTCGAGGTGTTTGAAACCCTTTCTAGGTTTGAAACCCTTTCAGCCTGTTGCTGAGTGCAGTCATTCCCTGCAGACTTCATATTTCAACCAGCAAGCTGAAGGGGATCACAAAGGATCACTGTGCTCTGTGTGTTTCCATGGGGTCTTTTTCCTACCAAAAAAAAACAAAAAACACCACCTTTGGAAGACATCCAGCAGAAACACTTACTGATTTTAGTGATCAGAGAGGTGTGTGGCAGGAGGAGTGGGTGGTTTGGAGTTGAAGGGACAGGTAGAGAAGGGCTGCAAGGAGGTTGTCCCTCAGGAGTGGAGGAGGAGGAGGAGGAGGAGATGATGGTAAGGGAGGTATGGGCTGGACACAGTGCTGGGAATGGGGCTCCATGCTGGGAATGGGGCTCTGTGTGGTCAGCTCGTGGTAGAAGCCACATCAAGCAGTGGGAATGTGAGGGCTGCACCCTGCGTGAATTCCCAGTGCAGGTGTAGCCAAGGGAGAAAGGAGGAGCATGGAATTTCCTGGAAGAAGAGCCCAGGCTGCAGGAGGAGGCTCCGCGGGGGGCAGCGTTTTCCTTGGAGGGCAGTCAATTTGTGCTGGTGCAATGACCCCTTGTGGCAATCAAATGACCCCTGTGTTTTGTTCTCTTTGTTCTCTTCTCCCCTTCCCCACCTCCACAGGCTTCAGACTCACATGACGCCCGAAATGTTCCGGACGCCGCTGCACGAGATCGCCCTGAGCATCAAACTGCTGCGGCTGGGCGGGATCGGGCAGTTCCTGGCCAAGGCCATCGAGCCGCCGCCCCTGGACGCGGTGATCGAGGCGGAGCGAACGCTCAGAGGTACCCACGGTGTCCCTGGGGCTGATTTTCCACCGGCCAGGGCTGCTCCTCCCCCCGGCGGGCTGTGAGAGCAGCACACGCTGTGTGGAACACAGCGTGTGCTGCTCTCACAGCCCGCCGGGGAGAGGAGCAGCCCTGGTGGCTTGTGCGGCTGAAGAAGTAACTTGGAATTCCCAAGGCAAATGTTTTCAGCTCTTAACACTCAAGGAGCTGTTTCTGCAGGTGCTTCCCTGTGATTTTTTTTTGTCAGTGCAGGTACACTGCTAGTACATTCTCAGGAAGGTCAGGCATGTTATTTTTCAAAGTGGCTAAGGAGTCCTTTATGTGTTTCCTCTCCTGTTTAATTGCTGAGGCTACAAAGCTTTTTTTTTTCTTTTTTTTTTTTTTTTTTAATGTAAAAAAAACTCCTGGCGGCTTTGAGGATGATAATTTTTAGGTAATGGAAGGAGGGAAAGGCAGGTGAAGCCTCATAGAAGAGAGGGTTTGTGGTGGCCTCTTTTTGAGGAAGATCTGGCAGCAGCAGCAAAGACTCCCCAGTCGGCTGTGATTACATCAAATACGGGGACTTGAAGAAAGTTTAGCGATGTAGTGGTGGTTGTACAGAAACAAACTAAAAAAGGAATGGAAAAACACATATGTGAATGTTTTAACTGGGGAGGAGGTAGTAAAACATCTGTAAAGCTGAAGTAAAGTCTGTCTGACCTCAGAGCGTTTTTGAAAATCAGGCTGGCAATATTGTAAACGACATTAAACTTGAGTGCAGGTGGGGTTCCATTTAAACACACTCCCAGAAACTCTGAATTTCTTATCCAAGGCTTTCTGGGATTAGCTGACCCCCTTTGATAACAAGGGATCTTGTTTCAGAGCTGGATGCCCTGGATTCCAACGATGAGTTGACACCTCTGGGAAGAATCCTGGCCAAGCTTCCCATTGAGCCTCGTCTGGGCAAGATGATGATCCTGGGCTGTATTTTTTAGTAAGTTGAGAACTCACCTCAGTGGTCTTGGTCTTGTTTTCTGAGTTCCTGAGCCTCTTGGCATGCACTGTACGAGAGAAAAAACCAAGATATCCAGATGAGCAGTAAGTGCTGCAGTTGGGGAGAGCAGACTGAATACTCATGGGAGTGGAGGAGAATTAACTCCTAGTGCAGGGAATGAAGTAGTCATAGAACTGAGAGCTCACTGCAACAGATCAGAGGAGCCTGAATTTATGAATGAAGAGTGGGACTGGAAACACTTAAGTATAAAACAGTGAGCTAGAGGTGGGGAGACGTGGGATTTGACATTGGGGTAAGGATTAAAATGAATCCCCGGGTTTTGCTTTGTCACTGTGACGGCTGTAGGGTCCTTTTCACCAGAAGAAGGTGGTGTGTGGATGGGGAGGAGGGGAGAGAGACCTGATTTAACATCCACTTCCAGAGCAGTGTTTCAGGGAAGAACTGTGGTAGATGAGGGCCAGGTCACTAAGGTGTGCAGCAGAGAAGCTGCACTGCCCCCAGCAGCCTGCAGCAGGTGCTGGCAGCAGGAGCTGAGCGACCCTGATCCCTTGTGTGGCTCCTTTCAGCGTGGGAGATGCTGTTTGTACCATCTCTGCAGCCACCTGCTTCCCTGAGCCCTTCATCAGCGAGGGCAAACGCCTGGGCTACGTCCACAGGAACTTTGCTGGCACCAGGCACTCGGACCACGTGGCTCTGCTCTCTGTCTTCCAGGCCTGGGACGATGCCAGGTGCGTTGTGTGGCACAGCAGCTGAGGGGCACTCGTGGGTAACACAGTGGGAGCTTCCCCCTCCCTTCACCACACCCCCAATTCCCTCTCTTTTTTCCTTTTCAGGATGGGTGGCGAAGAAGCAGAGAAGAGGTTTTGTGAGCACAAGAGACTCAGCATGGCCACCCTGAGAATGACTTGGGAAGCAAAAGTCCAGCTGAAAGAAATACTCATTAGTTCTGGCTTCCCTGAAGGTGATTCTGCTCGGACACAGTAATGAATCATTGCATTTTTCATTCTGAGGTGATAAATAAATAAATAAGCAGGATGGTCTGTGCTGAGCACACAAGCACTGAGGGTTTGGTGGGTTTGCCATAACGCTGCTCTGCTCTTAGAGGGAGTTTCAGTGCTGGCTCCTGAACCAGAGAAGCTGTGGGGGCTGTGGTGCAGCACAGGTTGGTTTTGGAGGCTGAGCTCAGGGCTGCAGGGTTGAAGATCTAGTAAGCAGCTGTCCTTGCAGTGTTACCTCCCTGGTTTTCTTTCTGCTTCCCTTTTGCATCTCCAAAACGTGCTGTGTTGTACTTCCCCCCTCCTTTCCTTCAGCCTGAGCAGGGAGTCTGTGTGATCTGCACAGTGCTGTGTTCCCTGTGACTCCTGCTGCAGCAGAGTGCCAAATTATTCCATTTTCTAGGAAAAAACAGAATTCTTAAACTTGACCAGGTTCTGAATTTGCCAAGTGTTGCTGAGGAGCTCAGTGATTTAAGTGGTTTGTCTGGCTGGATTTAGTAGATGTTTATCTCCCCTTCTTTTCCTTTTTATTTTCTTTTTCTTTAAATTCCTTTAATTTTTTTTCTCCTCACGCTGCTAGGATCACTGCTGCATTTATCCTTAACTTTCTTTCTGGGCAAGATGACCTGAAAACAAGCTCCCAGAGACTCTGGGGAGGTTTGTAACAAATAAACTAATCAAAGCATCCGTTCTGGCCTCCCCCCCAAAGTTCTGTCTCCAGAACAAATGACAGTAAACACACTGTGGTGCAGCACATTCTAGGCAACCCCCTCTCTCCTTGTTTATGAAGAGTTTGGGAGAGAAAAACACCTCCTTGGTGGTGGTATTTTTCAGCTTTTTGCTCTCCAATAAGGAATTAAAAATTGAGTGTAGAGCTGAAATGCTGTGAGTGCAGAGGTCACTGGGGAGCAGATGCACCTCTACCAGTGGACTGAATCAGAAAATGAGTTAGTCCAGGATCCTAAACCACTCTGCTCTGATCCAGGACCCTAAACAACCCTGCTGTGCTCTCCTCTATGCCCCGTGGATTTGAGCCACTCCTCTGTTCTCTGCCAACAGAGTGTCTGATGACTCAGCCGTTCAACAACACCGGCCCAGATAATAACCTGGACGTTGTCATCTCCCTGCTGGCCTTTGGGGTCTACCCCAACGTCTGCTACCACAAGGAGAAGAGGAAAATTCTTACCACTGAGGGGCACAACGCTCTCATCCACAAATCATCTGTCAACTGCCCTTTCAGCAGCCAGGACATCAAGTACCCCTCGCCCTTCTTCGTTTTCGGGGAAAAGGTAAAGCCTTTGGGTTTGTTCTTCATCACGTGCTGCCAGACTGTTCCAGAGGCTCTGCTTGGGAAAGAAGCCACAAGGATAAAACCTGACTGTGCAATATTTAGCTTGTTTTTTGGGGAGGGGCCGTTTGTTGGTTGGTTTTCTTTCCAGCAAGTGAACTTCTCGTGGTCCTGGTGTCGCTCAGCCTCCCAGGAGCTTCCACTCAACCACATCCAGCAGGAAGTTCCTGTGAGTTTTGTGACAACAGCCAGATCACAGAGGGGGATCTAAACCATTACCTTCTTTTCAGAGTTTGTTTTGGGAGCTCTTCCGTGCTCATCAGGCACCAGAGAATTTGTACCCTTATCACTTGTGCTGCTTACGGATCCAGGGAGAAAACAGGGACATGGAATGTGGCAGGGGGTTGCTCACCTGTGTGTGTGGGAGCAAACAAAGGCAGTGCTTTTGTGTTTGGCAATAGATGGAGTTTTGAACCATCCTCCGTCTCACCTGGAACTTCAGGGCTCTGCACGGGCCATTCCCTTGCCACAGTTTTTATTCTGGAAGTTTCTCTCTCCTGAGTGTGTGTGGTGACTTCCAGGCAGGAGCAGATCTTCTCCCTGAGGACAGACGAGTACAGCAGATCCTGCTGTGCGAAAGGAGGAGGGAGAGAGGAGCTGGCAGGGTGGGAGGCTGGAATACAAACTGCTGCTCTTCTGTTCCTCTCTAAAGTGAGGGGCAGGAGCTGGGCAGTCAGGGCTGTTACCTCTGGCTCAGAGAGATCCAAGTGCAAGTTCAAGCTTAGGGTCTGGTTTCTGGGAGGTGAGAAGGCAGGCTGGCACACCTGCATGAGCTGGACTCCACTGAAGCAGCTTTTCCTCACAGCCCCAGCAGTGCAAAAGGTGGGGAAATAATTCAGCCGTGCCTTGGTCGTTTTGAGGCTGGCAAAGCATGGATGGCTCTTGCAAAACCGCAGCTGCACAACTGCAGACACAGAAAAGGGGTGTTTTTAAATAGCTCTTGGGTTTTGGGGGGTTTTTGTACACCAGCCAGTACAGAAGCCCTCTAAACATCAGCCTGGCATTAAATTTTGTTTGTGCATGTGTTCTTGTCATCTCCTAACATTATACCTATGTTTTTTGGTGTGTTTGGATAGTTTTTTTTACAAAACTCTCCAGTTTCAGCGTCCAGAGGAAGGTAAGGATCTGTTTTCCATTCCAAGAGTTGTTTTCCTCTCTCACCTGCAGATTCGAACCCGAGCCATCTCTGCCAAAACCATGACCTTGGTGAGCCCCCTGCAGCTGCTCCTCTTTGCCTCCAAGAAAGTCCTGTCAGATGGGGAGCTCGTTCTGGTGGATGACTGGTAGGGACCTCCTTGGTGCTCAGAATCGTGGAATGGTTTGGGAAAGGAAGGGACCTTAAAGCCCATCCAGTTCCAAGCCCTCTGACAGGGGGAGTGTCAGTTCTGTGGCCACAAATGTCCCTAGAACAGGGACCCCAGAGCAGGCCCTGCACCACAGGTGTGTTGGGAAGGCATCACCTTTGTTTCCTGTGAGGAAGGGAGGGGTTTATTGGAGCTCTGGTCCATGCAGATTATGTGCTTCAGCTTGAAAACAGGACACCAGGCAGTTTCCAAAAAAAACCTGCTGGTTTTTCCCCTTTAACAGGAAGGTGAATAAGAGGTACTGTGAGTTTGGGGCCTCCACTTCAGACATAGGCTGAGGAATCCTTGTTTTCAAGCCTTGGAAACAGCTTGAGGAGAGCAATGATTGCTTCTGGCAGTGTAAATTTTATGGCCATGACCAAATGCCATCTGAGTGCCTTTTTATTTTTTTCCCCCTAACGGAGGCAAACAAATGCTTAAGCTTAATTCAGTAGCATCTTTGAGGGTGGCCTGGAGCTTTCAAAATCTTGGAGCCTCATGTTGTTAGTTCACTTTATATTTTTGTATCTTTCTGTTTTGATGCAAGAGGTTACATATTGGTATTATCTGAATATAGAACGACAGGATCCCAGAATGATTTGGGTTGGAAGGGACTTTGAAGCTCATCTCAGGTGGACACCTTCCACCAGCCCAGGTTGCTCCAAGCCCCGTCCAACCTGGCCTTGGACACTTCCAGGGATCCAGGGGCAGCCACAGCTTCTCTGGGCAACCTGTGCCAGGGCCTTTCCAGCCTCCCAGGGAAGGATTCCTTCCAATATCCCATCTCACCCTGCCCTCTGGCAGTTCCACCTCATCCTGTCTGCCCATATAAAAAGTCCCTCTCCCTCCTTTTTATAAGCCCCACTTAGGCACTGGAAGGGGCTCTGAGTTCTCCCCGGAGCCTGAGAAACTCCAGCTCTCCCAGCCTGTTCCCAGAGAGAGGGGCTCCAGCCCCTGGAGCATCTCCATGGCCCTTTGTTGTAATTCAAGGGCAGATTTCTACAGAATAGCTGTGTTTTAGCAATGTCAAACTTCAGGGATTTTTCAAATATGGCCCTTCACTGGGGCCAGTCTGCCCCAGGTTAGAACTTAAGGGATGAGCCCGTGTGTTTGTGCGGGGCAGCCGGGGCGGCTCTGACGCGCTTTGTGCCGCAGGATCAAGCTGCGGATGCGGCACTCAGCGGCCGCCTGCATCACCGCCCTGCGCGCCGCCGTGGAGGGGCTGGTGGTGGAGGTGAGCAAAGACCCCGGCATCGTCCGGCACCTGGAGCCGGCACACGAGCGGATGCTGACGGCGATCCGGCAGCTGTCCCGGCCCGCGGCCGCGGGCATGGCCCTCCTGCCCACCAACACGAGGTGAGCGCGGTGGCTCCTGCCAGCCTGGGGGGGACAGAGCGCTGCCTGTAAGATGCTCATCTTGGCAATCCCCGCAGCCTGTGGGGAGCTT
>NW_020955565.1:55481-90497 GCF_003031625.1 Empidonax traillii | reverse complement strand
CCATTTTGGTTCCTTAGTACCAGTACAGCTCTGTAATATATCGTGCCCTTAGGGAATTTCCTGCAAGTTGTATGATTTTATTCTTAATAAAGAGTTTGTTTGTAAAGACTTACATACCACACGTTTGATTTTAGGTTTGGGTTTGGGTGCCTTCTGTTGTTAGTTGTGGTTGTTGGAGATACGAGGCTTTCTGTACCTCCCTGAGATGTCTGTGCCTCTTGGGCACAGCTCAGCACCATAGCCCCTTTCAGCAACACAGAGATTAAACCTTAACTGGTCTGATTTTTCGGGGGTCCTGTGCAGGGCCAGGATTTGGGCTCCAGGATCCCTGTGGGTGCCTCCTAACTCAGGGCACTCCATGATTCTAATTTCATCTTGCTGCTAAGAATCGTTCACAAAGTTAATGGGTACTCGGGGAACAGGCAGGTGTAATAACAAATGAAAGTGTGCAAGTCACAGGCTGTGGAGGGGGAAGATGGACTTTTTAGCACCTGCAAATGTCAGCTTATGGTTTTATCTGCCTGCTTAGTGTTTTACATATTAAGGAGTGTCGAGCATGAAAGTGCTGCTTAACAACATTCAGTCTGGTTTTTAGTATCTAATCCCCCAGGCCCAGTTAAGTGGGGAAGCAGTAATCCTTGCCTACACTTGATGAATAGCACAGTCTAAACAAGGATTGACATGCTAATGAGTAGCTTAAGCAGCCGGGGTACAGAAACCCCAAAATTAACCTGCAATGACATGAACGTTTTCACTGTTGAGTTCACTGTGTCAGTGCAGGGATCTGTGCTCTGCCTCAAACAGCCCAAGGGTCAGAGCACTCACAGCTCCTGTGCAGCACATTTAATCACTGGAATTCAAGAGGAGAGAACTCCCTGAGCTCTGCTGTACCCACCTGAGCTGTGCTGGGTTTGTGTGTCACATGTATCTGCTGGCTTTTGATATCACAGAGTTCTCATAAGGGGATTTGGAGACAATCACCATTTCTTCTGCTTTTGCAGTTCCAAGTGGAAAAGGACAAAAATTAAGTGTCCAAACCATAATCTGAAGGATAACACTTGGTAGTTACTCGAATTTTTATCTTGCAGATTAGCACAGGGATCAGCTCACTGATCCCTTTTTCTGCCTCCAAAAAAGGGGTGAGGAATGTCAGCCAGAGCAAAGCTCATGTCACAGGTACAACCTGATCAAGGTGAGTGGCTTATTTGTGTCTGAAAGCTAAGTGATTTCCATGACCCCCCTCTAACGTGGAACTGGTCTGCTCACCCAGAGCTTTGACGGGAAAAGGTCTGGAAGTGGCAGCCTGGGAGCAGTTTGTCAGTTCATACACTGGCTGCCATGCAGGTGTGTTATAGGAGACTGCTTCGGCACTGAATTCCTGCTCTGCTGTATCCCAGTGGCACAGGATTTTTTTTTTTCCCCCTAGATAGTAGCTAATAAATTCTCTGCTGTTTATTTTCTCACTGAAAGTCTTTAATCCCATCAAAAGCCCTGGGGAACTTACAGTTCCCTGTCATTTGCTGGGAACCATTAATCAGGGCTGCTTTCAGCTACAAAGGTAAATCAGAAGAGAACCACAACACCATGGCCCAATAACAATGTGTTTAGTGAGCAGGGATAAGTTTACAGCCTCATGTTCTCCTGGGAAAACAACCTCATGGTGTCCACGTTCAAATCATCACGTTGGTGACAGGGAGGGTCCACAGAAAAATCTTTCCCCACCCAGGAAGGAGTGAGCAACTCAAAACCCAGATTGCTCTTCCAGTTTAAGAGCAATCTCTAACCCTGCCCTGCTCTGTTTCCTGCAGTCAGTTCCTTTGGCAGAGGGGTTTTAGATACCAGGATTGTATGATGGAATTCCAAGTTCTCCTCCCACGCTGCCATCTGCAAAGAGAGGGTCAAAAAGACCATAGTGGAAACTACATGAAAAACTGTTTTTTTCTTCCATAACTCGACTCCTGATCTGCAGCCAGTGCCTGGCATGTAATTCCTCACTGTTCCTCTTCCCTCCCGTTAAAGGAATTGGAAGCCAGGTGGGTTTTTTTGAGGGGGGAAAGGGGAGTAAAGATCTGACTCAAGGATTCCAAGGAGAAGGAGAATATAAAGAAAATATACCTCAAGTGCTGGGGGGCTTTCTGATGACGTTGCCTATTGTAAAGCATCTTAAAATCTTAATTCCTCTCACCACTGGTTGCCCAGTGGATAATTCCAGAGCAACAGCCACTTCAGTTGTTACTCAGGTTGTGCTCAGCTGCTCCTTTGTTTGACAAGCAGGCAGGGCCAGGATTGTGTGCTGGAGTTGGAGTTGGGATAACCCAGATCCCCGTGGCACGGTGGGTTTGCTGTGGGTTCAGCTCTCCGCTTTCTCCCACAGGAGCTCTGCCTCACTGCAATGCACTGATAAGGAGTGACATTCCTGAAGATGTTTTCTACATCTGTTTCCTGCTTGCCTTCCACTTTCCCCCCCCACACCATTTGCTCTGCAGGCCTGAGCAGTTCTGGGATTTGGTGGCAAGGAAGGATTTGAAGAGTTGGGATGATCCGAGGTCGGCACGGTGGGAACTGAACAGGCTGCTGGATGGTCTCAGAGCAGGAGACTGCGCTGAGAAACTCCCAGTGATGTCATATTTTCCAAGGCACCATTGCAAACTAGGAATTTTTTTAAAACCTTGGAGTGACTCAGAAACCTGGCACTGTCTGAAGTACGAGCTTGGCTGGTTTGGGATGAACATCTGCAGTGGGAGGAAGGACATCAGGAGTCCTCCCAATCCAGCTGAAGATGAATTTAAGGCACCAAAGTGGAAGAAAGAAAATCCCTAAATGCCAGGTGCTGGATCAGAGCTCAAAAAGTTTTAGGACAACTAAAGGCCATGGATACAGAATTTAGGATTAAAACACATTATGTGATGTAATATGAGGACATATTATGGTAAAAAGCAAAAAAATCTTCATTATACTGTGCCAGATACTAAATGGAATATTTTGCCCAATATATTTCTGCCCCACAACCCCTCTTAAAATAGAAAATATTTCTGGTATATAATCACTAAATCATAATTAAGGAATGTATATGCTCATTTACATGGGAAGAGATTTTTCTCCCTGGCCCTGCCAGATTTCCCATGTCATTCCCGACAGATTTAATCCACTTGCCAATTAATTGTCCATCCTTTATATTCTGTGTGCAAGGTGCAAGGCACCTGCCTGTTATCCCACGGATATGCAGAGAAGGGGAACTGCACTTCCAGAGTACTTACAAAGTGCTAAATAACCTGGAAAACAAGCCCAAAACTATTCAACCAAAACCACCTTATTTCCCCATGGAACAATCGTTACCTTAATAATAATAATAACTACTTATAATATAAAAATCAAGCACAGCAATGGAAACTGCTTGGGTTTGCTCTCAGGTGGGAAGATTTCTAGTACATCCCTGACTGTGACACAACTGTAGGCTTTTAGATATTTATAATCTCCTGGAACGCCCCCGTGCTTATAAACAAACAAAGCAAAAGCCCTGGGCTTTGTGTGGATTTCTGCAGGAGAGACAGAATGTGCATTTTAAGACAAAGGTTTTCAGGTGTCACAGGCCTTGAGGCCCAGCTCAGTTAGAATAAGCAGTCTCAAAGTGGATGGAACAAACCCCAGTTAATCAGCTAAGTTTTGCTAATTCCCGAGTTTGTAAGCTGAACCTGGCAGAGCCAGGAGAGAGCTTTGAACCCTGGTGCAAACCATGCTCCCACCATGCCTGGAGCACCGGCACAGCAGCTGAGCAGCACTGCTGCTGTTTACTGCGTGACCTTTTCCACAGCTGCCACGGGAGGGCTCAGCCCCTTCCCTGAGGGCCACTGCAGACATTTGGGTTGGCTAGTGGAGCTGGCAGGAGGCTCAGGAATGCTTCAGGAACGGAGTTTGGTTTCGCTCAGCCTTTGGGCAGGGCAGCAGGCAGAGGAGAAGGGTTCAAAAATCCCCCACCTGTGTCTGCAGGGGCCACATGAGGTGCAGTCAGGTGGGTGAGGTGCTCTTGTAGGAGCCCAGCAAAGCCAGCAGTCCTGCTGGGCTGGAGGGATGAGCTGGGGAAGGGAAGCACCAGCTGGGCTGAGCCAGGCCGAGCCAAGAGAACACACCAAGCACAGGGAGCAGGGGGCAGTGCCCTTATCCTGCACCAACCCTGCCCTCGCTGCAGAGAAACAGCACCTGGTGAAGGGATCGACAAGAACTCCCGACTTCTCCAGCCCAGGAGAGGCACTGGGGAGACCCTCAGGACCATCTCCAGGGCATCAGTCAGAGAAACTGCACCTCCAGGAGGACGTGGATACTCGGTAGAAGCTGAAGGTGCAGCCCACACTGATGCTGAGGGGGTGTAAATGAGGGTAAATCACATTCCTCTGCAGGTGCTGGTGACTGTCACGGATCACCACAATGGGAGAACCACAGCGAGTCTGCCCCTTGAGCACCGGTTTGTTCCCAAAGTTCACAGTAAACAGCAACACCTGCCGACTGAACAGACGAACAGAGGATGCTCAGAGGGCCCTCACCTGCTCTGCTGGGGGGGGTTGCAGTTTCTCAAGCTGGCTGTGACCTGCAATGTGAGGAAAACAAAGTCAAACCCCTGAGGAGAAAAGTCAGCTTACGAATTGCAGCTGCCGTTTGATAATCTTTACTCGGGGTGCAGCACCAATAACAAAGGAAAACAAATCAGCAGCCAAATGTGAAAGCATTTTCATATTTGCAGGCTCTCGAGAGCTTCAGATGAAGGTTTCTTTTTCTTCCCTCACTCAGGACAAAGTCCGAGACTGAAGTTTTTTTCAAAACTCAGAAATTTTATCTTTGAGTGTTTCAAATTCCATTTACTCGACGAAGTTTTGAAAGAATTTAATTTTTTTTCCAAAGAAAAACCTCTGGGATTCAGGCTGATTGTGTCACTTTAAAAGAGACTTTAAAAAAACCAACAACATACATTAAAAAGAATGGCTACATCAGGTGGCCACAGTAACCAACACCTACAAGTGAGCAACAAAGGACTGTCCCAAATGCTGCTTCCTGAATTTACATTTTAAGGGATGGCTCCTTCCCTCCTTGCCTGGGACTCAAATATATACAAAGTTGTCTAAACAATTCAAGTAGCTCAGTGTTTTGTTCCAAGTGAAGGATCTTCGTCAGGAAAGCAAGTTTAGTAAAAACCAGATCTGCAGAAAGCATTCTCTGAAGAGAACCTAAAAAATCACTGTAAATAAATAAGGGGAGAAAAAGGTGAACACATGGTGGCTGCAAAGATGTATGGATAAAAACATTTATGTTAGTTCTGCATATCCTAAAGGAAGGATTGCTTCCAAAATGTACCCAATTCTCACATCCAGCATTTTTACACTGTGAAAAACTTGGAGAGAGTTCAAGGTGATCGCAAAGTGTCCAAGGCCAAAAATAGGTCCAAGGAAGAGACTTCAGCCTCGGTGACTTATCCAGGAGAAGGCTGGGAACTGAATCTTGAGCTGAAAGTGTTTACACAACAGAAGTCTTGAAAGAAAGCATTAGTTGTCTTTCTAAGAAAAAAGGCTTTCCAGTCACAACACCCTTTGCTTAGTGACGCTCATTTTATCCCAGGGAATGATTGAGAGAGAACCTTGGTGAAATCCTGCTCTGTTATATACGGCATGTAGGTCATTAGCCTAGTGATCTCAAGAGTTCCCATGGATCCTCAGGATACACATCATCATGGATTGCATCAAGGATACACGGCAGAGAGCCAGACAAGTTATGGCCACAAGTGCTCTTGTGTTAACCAGGTGGTACCTCCCTATTTTAGGCCTGGGACAAAGGTGGGTTCTGCTCCTCGAGGGCTCTGGGATTGCACGTGCCTAACCAGGGTGCTTGTGCTGTGCCATCCCTGTTGATCTTTCCTCAAACTAGCCATTTACAGCAGAATTCCAACTCTACCAGCTCCAGGAAATGTGGCTTTGGCACACCCCATCTCTCGGCTCGTCCCTTTGTTCCTTTTCTAAGCTGTTCTGTTTGTTCCACAGCACACACCAGATTTTCACTGCTCCAGACATTCAGCTGAATTATATCAGCTGTTATCAGTACAGCTCATCAGATGTTTCCTTTCCATTACAATTGTCCTGGAACGTCTCAGAATAAACCTGTACAAGTCTTATCTACCAAAGAGCTTTGACTGTGCCTGTTGCTGTTGATCCCACAAGTCAGTTTACAGAGAACTAGCACTGACAAGTCTGTAAGTGCCCCAAACAGACAGCAAGAAAAAATCATTGGCATGTTCACAGCCTAATAATGAGCATGAAATATGTTGTTTTTTCCAGTGGCCTTCCAGCCATGCAGGGCAGCAGGAGGAATCTTTACTGACAGCAACTGCGAGCACCTCTTGCTTTGTGCCACCGGGTCTGCTCCTCCCGCCTTCACAAGAGACCTGCAAAACTCCCTCACCTACTGGCATGAACTGCTCCCCTGAGCTGACTCCTCTTTGTACTCTGAGTAAACTGGCAGCCCCCACCACAGGATACGAGGAGAGCAACACACTGGGAGAACATCTGTGAGCTGGAGGGGAACACGAGTGTGAGTGTTTGGGTCCAGCATGAGAAGAATGCGCAGTGTGTGCTGTACCTCAGTGGGGACTCACAGAGTCACGTGCCAGCTGTGCTGGGTTATTCCTGCTGTTTTCCGTGCTTGGAAAGCCAGATGTTGCTAAACTGGGACCTGGCCACGTGGCTTCCAGTGAGGGAAGGGTTGTTATTGCCTCTTGCCCTGGGAGATGGGATTGGTTAAAACCAGGGGCACCTGTTCTTGTCCACAGGTGAGCTGGGAGGTGAGGTGAACACCAGTGAAAGCTTTCAAGCCTGAATTCTGCAGGATAACAAAGCAGGAAAAGCTCTTGCTGCTTGTTCCCTTTGGGACTTACAGCCTCAATTCCAGGGAGGGCAAGGAATGGCTGGAAGATACAAACACGAGGTGGAGCAGAAAAAAAAAAAAAAAAAAAGAAAAGAACTTCAAATATTCTCATAAAATCCTAGAACGGTTTGGGTTGGAAGGGACCTTAAAGCTCATCTCATTCCAACCTCCTGCCATGGGCAGGGACACCTTCCACTAGCCCAGGCTGCTCCAAGCCCCATCCACCCTGGCCTGGGACACTTCCAAATGAAGGTGAGCTGAAAAGAACTCTTGGTGATTACCTGGAAGCTTATGATGCTTTCAGGTACTGTGTGGGGAATTAGGTTTACATTTGTGGCAGTGAGTTGGAAGGGAGTGTCCCTGAGGGACACCCACCTGGCAAAAGCCATCAAACCCAATTTACCTGTTGTGCAACGAACTTCACTGTGAGAACAAACACGGGAGGTTTTAAAGAGCATTCTGTGATTTAAAATGGTATCTGAATCTCTAATGTTGATTCAATGCTAATTAAAATACCATACCTTTCACTGACAGGAACCTGAATCTCTGTGAGAAAACAGGAGCAGGAGGGACTGACATTACCTTCCTATAAAGGTGCAGCTTGTCCTCTGCACCCTCCCCTGGTGTTCACTGTAGGTTAACTCCATCAAAAACAATTACAATTCATTGTTTAAGAACTCAACATGCTAAATCTTGATTTTAACTTTTCATGTGACCTAAATAATGTGCTTATAGTTGAAGGTAAACCAATGTATCAAAGATGAACTGCCAGATCAATGTTGCAGTTGATCTACTCCGATAAATGCTTTTCATATTAATTAAATTCCCTGATTAATTAAACTTTCTTGGGCTCCAGAATGGAAGAAATGAATGCCAGTTGCAGAAGCTACAGATTTCCCATTCTTTAAAGATCTGATGAGTCAAAGAACAGGGTGCAGGGTTCAGACTGTCCCATCCCTTTGCAATCACTCCATTTTGCTGAACGCTTGGCTTTGTCCCTCTGGTATTTCCATGACCCGAGTGTCAGGAAAATGGGGGGAAGTTTGGTGAGGATCCCAGAAAGCAAAATGTGGCTTACAGCTATAAAAACTACTGGTTTTTCTTGCCTAAGGAGTTGTTACTGTAATATGGTTTCAAATCTCCTCCTTAGGTAGCTTGCTACTGGAACTTCAAAAAGGAAAAATATGAGACTTTAGCAGGAAACAGTCTATTTATAAAGCATTTTATATATTGTCCCACTGTTTATGCTATCCAGCGATGAGTTTAAAAATACCATTTCCCTCCCTAACAATCTCGATTTTCCTCTTTGCTTTGATAATCCATAAGTAGCTGTGTGAGTGTTTACACACAGCATGCTTCAAACTGGGAGGATAAATTCTCTTATTATTCAAAAAAACACGGACGCAGAAGGAAACAGGAGTTCGCTTCCTCCTAATGAATGAGGTTCCAGTGCTCTGCCTTGTGGATTGGGATTAACGACAAATTTAGATGCCTTTTTTTTTTTTTTTTTTTTTTTTAATTTTCAAGGGCAATTTGTATGAAAGCCACTGCACGTATTTCAGGGTGACTCTTTGTTCTTTCCGAAGAGCAGATCAGGGGATTGATGTTTCGTAGAGGAGTGGCATTGATGTCAAAAGTAAGCTTTTAGTGTTCTTGGAAGCATCTACCTAAGGATGGCTCTTGAAAACTGAATGCTTGGTAGCTTTGCAGAGACTCTGTAGAGCTAATAGCTATATTTTCAGAAGATTCTGTTCATTCCAACTATTTTTTTTTTTTTATTATTTTGCTTCTTGGCTACAGTGACTGAACAGATTTTCCCTGAATGGCTTCTTTTGTCTATTTAGTCTTTGGTGGCAGGGGGGCTTTTAGAACAGAGAATGTCTCTTCTGTCCTCTCAGCTGGTCATTGACTGACCATCAGCAGAGGCACAGGGGATGCAGGGGAGGGTGAAGTGAGCTGGGGGGTCCCAAAAGTGGAAAGCAAAGGAAAATGAGGCTTAAAGAACATCAGGCTTCCAAAGGTGAGCTCTTAAAATGAGGGAAGCACTGGAATCGAGGTTGTTCTGAGTAGCCCATTTTTATGAAGCAGCAGAGGGGTTTACAAATAGATAGAACAGCTACACTATTTGCTATTAATAAAATAATGGTCATAGCAGGACTGATTGGCAGATGGTGCTATGGAAAGAGAGGCTGTGACCATAAATTATGAAGAACTTAACTGGGAAGAAAATTTCAGCCCTGTTGGCACTGGGCAAAAGAAGTTATCGAGCTCTCTGTTGAAAACAAGCTTGGGAATTCTTCTGGAAGGTCAGGAAGGATATTTGTTAAACAACCCCATTGTGGTCACACAGGTCAACACCCTTCGTGGTGAGACACCCATGAGCACCCCCAACACACACACTACATGTTATCAGGCCTGGGAGATGGTTCCACTGGGAATGTTTTAGTGTAAACAGCTCCAGCTCCTGCCTGGGAAGGATTTACAGAGTTATGCAAGTCACAGAGGAACAGGACTCAGGCATGACCCCCCAAATGGATCTGGGTAAACGAGTCCTGCCCTTTACAGAGAGAATTTCACTGGTGTGTTGGAAACCTAATTATTGCTGGGTGTTTTTGGTGGCACAGCACCCATCAGCGGACCCTGCAGAGTGCAAAGGTGAAGGTGGCTGAATTCCCAGAGAGGGGAAGGGAAGTGCCAGGCTGAATGCAGCCATCCATGCATGGCCCTTTCCCAATAGGAAAAGTATGGGACAGGCGAGGGGAGGGCTTGGAGAAGGGAAGGAAGTGTAATTTGGTCTGGCTTAGGTCCCTCTGATGTCACTGCTGTAGTCTAACATGGACTGCAAGATGTAATGTAATGTAATGGCCAGTCTCTTCGCGAACGAAGAACCGGGGAAGGTCTTTCCACCTTCCAGCCTGCGCATTGGATTTTTTAGGTGAGACACAGTGTGTGCGGAACTGAGCCCACCCTTTAATCCTGAGGTTCATCTGCCGGGGCCAAGCACGCTTGGACGGTGGCAGCGAGGTCCTCAGGACGTAGATGGATTGCCGCCTTATGGGCTAACGAGCTCCATCTGCCCGGGGAGTGGCCCCCACCGGGAATCGAACCTGGGTCTCTACAGTGACAGTGCAGTGTCTTTTCCCCTGGACCACCAGGGGCTCCCTACTGCAAGATGTAGGTTGTTAAATTCAGCCCAGGACTACACCACAGGATAAGAAGAGTGCAGATAACGTACAAATCTTATCTGCTAGGAATAAAAGATTACAAATTCAGCTCATACACATGAAAAAAGGAAAAAGGATGAGCTGTGTTTGGATCCACCATAAGGAGATGAAAAGCTGCACAGGCCTTTCATCTTTTATTTTTGTTTTAGCTTTTTTTTTCCCCCGACATTACAGTATTGATGAGAGAAAATGAGGCAACATCCCAGACCCACTTCAGGAAAAGAGATAAAATAATCAGCTTTTTTTGTTTTTCATTTCTCCTGGGTTTGCAGAAACTTTTAAGATGCAAGTATTACCTCACATGAAGAGATTCAGAGGAAGATCTTTATTCACTTTTACAGCAACTACCCACAGCTGCTGTACAAGGTTTTTTTAGGATAAAATGCAAAAGAGGGGCTGTTTGGTGGCCGGGGAGGGGATGTCTGCTGCGATTACTGTTGTTTGCATTGTGGGGCCGGTGGGAAGCCCCTGCACGACAAAGAGCAGGGCAGGAAAGCTGCTGGAAACATCTTTTTAGGTTGCCCAAACCAGCCAGATTGTGACAGGAGGCATTTCCTAAGCTTGCTTGGGTGGCTTCCCTATTTTAATTAAATTGACACCCAGGGAGCCACGAAGGTCTGGGATCCCAGGCTGAAACTCCTGAGCACTTTCTCTCAGCATTTTCCTTTCCCAAATGCATAAATGTTGTCCGTGAACAAGATGCTGATGCTAAATAACTATGGGAAAAGACTGAAATTTAAAGTGAGTGCTGCCCTCTCTCTTTTTTTTTTTTCCTAAAAGAGGTCTTTTTCTAAGAGAGACTGCCAGCCTTGGGAGTTCTGGCCTTCTGAGAGCTGACAGAATTTCCTGTAAGGGCTGCTTTTATAAAAGCTGTTTCCTTTTGGGTTTTTATGTTGCTTTTCCTTTTTTTGCAATTCTTCTGTTTGTTCTTACCGTCTCCCCACTTGTTCTCACTCATTTAACCTGCTCTGTGTACCGATAAAAGAACAGAAAATAATAACATACTGATTTCTACAGTTAACTTACTGTTAATTTACAGTTAATATCTGTGGAGAAGCTTCATGACTGTGCTGTTTAAGCCCAGCACAGACATGAACCTTATCCACAAATATTCCCATCTATCAAACAGTCCTTCCTTCCTTTCAGGCCACTCCTGCCCTGCAGGATGACTCACTCCGCTCCGTGGGAGTTTCCAGTTGTAACAATTTATTGACTAGGACATTTTTTTAATTATTTGCCCCGCAAGCATTGCAAAGTCACACAAGTTCTCCAGGTTCTGTGCTTTCAAGGCACAATTATTTTACATGAGGGTGCTTTTTTTCCTGCCTTGGGAAGGAAGTGGGTGTGTGGGGAATACGCTGGATTATTTTAGTAGGTGAGATATTAAAAGGAAAGCACCAATAATGTATTTATAGGGATATGAGACTTAATTCGAGTTTTAGTTAAATGAGTGTGGGTTTACCAATTGAAATATAATACATCACTCGATCTGAATGCTTTAATTATGTGTGTCAAGGTGAAATTGCACTAAGAGTATGGATTTTGATGGCAAATATTAAATAGCAGCAGATATATTTTTCTCAGGATTTATTAGAATCAGTACCCTGGAAATGGCCGGGATGACTTCACATAAAATGTTGTGGATGGCCCTACCTATGTGCTTTGAAATGCATTTTTTTTCCCCAGAGGTAATGTAGACTGTATTTTTTTTTCCAGTTCCTTTGGCTACATGCTGTATTCAGGCTTTCTCAGGATATAAGCAAGTTTACAAAGCCTTTCCTTGACTCCCCTATCAGTTTCTGTCTCGAGGAGTAGTTTCCTGTTTCCTGAGCAGCCTTCTGGGGGCACTTTCTCCTGCAACAGCAGCTTTATAGAACCATAGAATGGTTTGGGTTGTAAGGAACCTTTTAAAGGCCATCGAGTCCACCCCCTTGCCATGGGCAGGGATATTTTGGCTTTATAGGATTCCTGGATTTTACACAATCCTTACACACTTCCTCAACCTAGAAAGTCACAGGAAGATCTGGACTGGAGATCTGGGTTTAGGCACGGCAATGACCAAAAGTTCATTAAAAATTACAGCAGCTGAGGTGGGTCCCCTCAGACTCACTTCAAGTCACACCCACGGATGGCACAAACCATCCAGGTTAAACACCGTCTGCCTGGCGAAGCACAACCACTTTTCCAACATTTCTCAAGAAACATGATTTTTTTAAATGAAGGAAAGGACCTGGGGGTGCCAGCCGACAGCTGGTTGAACGTGAGTGACCGTGTGCCCGGGTGGGCAGGCAGGCCGATGGCACTGGTGAGGCCACACCTCGAGGGCTGTGTCTGGTTCTGGTTCCTCAGCTCAGGAAGGACACTGAGGGGCTGGAGAAGGAACCGGAGCACAGGTGTGATGAGGAGCGGCTGAGGGAGCTGGGGGGGCTCAGCCTGGAGGGGGCTCAGGGGGAACCCCCTGACTCTCTACAAACACCTGAGAGGAGGTGGAGCCAGGTGGGATTGGCCTCTTCCCCCAGGCAACCAGGGACAGGACATAGTCTCAAACTACGCCCGGGGAGGTTTAGGTTGGACATCAGGGAAGAATTTCTTCACAGAAAGTGTGATTAGACGTTGGAGCGGGCTGCCCAGGGAGGTGGTGGACTCACCGTGCCTGGAGGTGTTTAAGGAAAGACTTGGCACGACACTCCGGCCTGGGTGAAAAGCCGGCGATGGGCCACGGGTTGGACTCGATAATCTCGGTCCTTTTGTCGATGATCTCGACGATCGAGGTCTTTTCCAACCAAAATGACTATGTGCGAGGGTGGGGCCGGCCGGGGCTTGAGGGAGGGATCGCCCTCAGGGCGATCCCTCCCTCAAGCCCCGGCCGGCCCCACCGCCGCCATCGCCGCTTTAAGGCTGCGCATTCCGGGCGGCGGGGGCGGCCCTGGCCCCGCTCCGCCGCGGGACTCCGCTCCCGGCCTGCCCCGCGCCCGCCCCGCCCCGCCTCGCCTCGCCGGGCCTCGCCCGTCCCAGCCCGCGGCCGGCGCGGAGCGGAGGGGAGCGGCGGCACCCGGCGAGCGAGCGAGCAACACACCGCGCCCCCGCCGGACCCGCGGCCCCGCCATGGGAGGGGGCGGCGGTGGCGGCGGCGAGCGCCGGGCGCTGTGGCTGTGGGTGCTGTGGCTGTGGGTGCCCGCGCGGTGCGGCGGCGCCATGGACGAGTGCACGGAGGAGCGGAGCGGGCGGGCGCAGCGCTGCATGCCCGAGTTCGTGAACGCGGCGTTCAACGCCACGGTGCTGGCCACGCACACGTGCGGGGCGCCGGCCGAGGAGTACTGCGTGCAGACCGGGGTCACCGGCGTCACCCAGTCCTGCCACCTCTGCGACGCCGCCCAGCCGCACCTGAGCCACGGGGCCGCCTTCCTCACCGACTACAACAGCCCGGCCGACGCGACCTGGTGGCAGAGCCGCACCATGCTGGCCGGCGTGCAGCACCCCACCGCCGTCAACCTCACCCTGCACCTGGGTAAGGGCGGGCAGGGGGCTGTGCCTGGCGGGAGTAACCCGGGCCATCGGTAGGGCTGGGGGTGACCCGTGGCGGGGAGGGAGCTGCGGGTCCTGGTGGCCGGTGGGATCGTGGGGTGCATCAGGAAGAGCACTGCCAGCAGGTCAGGGAGGGGATCCTGCCCCTCTGTCGGCCCTGTGAGGCACATCTGCAGTGCTGGGACCAGCTCTGGCTCCTCAGGACGGGAGGGTCACAGAGCTCCTGGAGCAGGTCCAGGGGAGGCTGTGAGGATGCTGAAGGGATGGAGCATCTCTGGGAGCAGGAAAGGCTGAGGGAGCTGGGGCTGCTCAGCCTTGAGAAGAGATACTAAGAGGGGATCTCATTAATATATATTGGCATCCAAAGGGAGGGTGTCAGAGGATGGCCCAGGTTCTGCTCGGGGTCCCAGCAATGGGACAAGAGGCCATGGGCAGGAACTTATGCCCAGGAAGTTCCACCTGGACATGAGGAAGAACTTTGCTGTGCAGTGACCCAACTCTGGAAAAGAGACAGAGAGAGTGTGGAGTCTCCCTCACTGGAGATATTCCAGTCTGGACACAATCCTGTTCCATGTGCTCTGGGATGACCTTGGTGGAGCAGGGAGTCACTGTGGGACCAAGATGAGCCACTGTGGTCCCTTCCAGCCTGACCCATTCTGGGGTTCTGTGCTGAGCGGCAACCCCACTCACGGGGCACCTCCAGGACAGGGTTTGGGGAGGTGTAAGCAGATCCTCACTGTGCAGGTCCCCAGTTGTATTCACCTGGTCCAAGTCAATGGTTCCTGCACCCCTCAGCTGTGTCAGGGGTTTATTTTAAGCCTGCTCCAGTGAATATTACAGGGAATGCTCCATTGCGGTCTGGGTTGGATGTGCTCTTGGTTTGTGAGAGGAGCTGCCTGTGCTGCCAGAGGCAGTTGGCAGTGGTGTGCTCACAGTGATCATGTGCTGCCCCATGCACCAGGAATCATCAGGTTATTTAGGTTGGAATAGTATGAGGAAGAAATTCTTCCCTGTGAGGGCGGTGAGGCCCTGGCACAGGTTGCCCAGAGAAGCTGTGGCTGCCCCTGGATCCCTGGAAGTGTCCCAGGCCAGGTTGGACGGGGCTTGGAGCAACCTGGGCCAGTGGAAGGTGTCCCTGCTCATGGCAGGGGGTGGGACTGGATGATCTTTAAGGTCCCCTCCGACCCAGGCCATTCCAGGATTCTATGAAAAGACCTTTAAGATCATCAAGCTCAACCCGTAACCCAGCCCTGCCAAGCCCCAGGTTGGATCCTGGAGTTTTCCAGACAGCAGGCTTGTGGTCCAGGTGGGAGATGTCGGTTTGAAAAGTGGTGAGCACTGTGGAAAATCGCGTGTGTGTGCGAGGGCACATCTGCTCTGTATCCTCTTATCCCCGGGGCAGTGTTTTCCTGGAATTGCCGGGTGGGTTAGGTGTGTCAGCAGTCAGCATTGCTGAGGAACCCATCACAGCCTGTCAAAAAAAGGAAGGTGGATTTTCTGATTAATTTACCTTCCCAGAGATTCCTCTGGGATAAAGTATTGTAAGCCTTTGCCTCGGTTTGTGGACAAGCTTTTCTTCTCTTCATTAATTTCTGAAGGGGTAATGGTTTACAACTAGAATGTGAGCCAGCCAATGGAAAGTTGAAACCTCAGCTTATATCATCATGTCATTAAATTAAGGAAAAATTAAAGAAGGCCCCACTGCAACCATTCACAGCTTCTAATCAAGGGCAGCTGTTGAGCCTTAAGTTTAGCATCGTTAACAGTGTAATTCAGAGGGGAAAAAGGTTTGGGGGAGCTGGGTCTTGGGTTTCACAGCCTGAGGACAGGCTGTGTGAAAGCTCCCACCTGTGCTGGTGAGATGGAGATGATGGCACCGAGTCCTGTACCTGGGGTCACCTGCTGACCACGATGATGTTCCCCAGTAACCTGGAGTGTTCCTTTGTGTTAGGAGCTTCAGAATAAATATACCATGTAAGTCTGTCTCGTTGATCAGATAAGGGGAGGTAGGTTGTTAAAGCCTTGTTATCTTCTTTTCTTTCTTTCTTTGTACATTGGGAATGTTTTCTTCGAGACTCCTGGAAAAAACTGGTAAGCTGAGATTTGATCTCTACTTCTTTTTTTTTTTTTTTTTAATAGAAATCATAATTCTCGTTATCAAGGCAAAACTTTATGGGCATATCTGTATTGCTGCTGTCTTTTGTGCACCTGTGTGTGTGGGTGTGCTTTGAAAAACAGCAGTATTTTTCCATGTACTGGAGCAAACAGTGTGCTGCATCCTGGGCTTTGAAGAAATCCGCGCATTTCTTTGATGAAAAAACTTCATCTTGGAAATACTGCGGTATTGCAACACATTCCCTAGGGTTCTGGATTTGTTTGTAGGCTCTTGTAGCTCTGTGAATTTGCTGTGCCCTGTTTTTTGACTAGAGTATGACTTTTAAGCAAAAGCTGCCTGGCTGACCTTCACATATTTGAGGGAGATTTTTTTTTTTTTAAACCTGTTTTTTTTTTTCCCAGTTAGGTTTTCGGGTGGGGTGTCTGTAGTGTAAAGCCTTTTAAGAATCAGAAGCCTGACGTGGGCACGGTGGTTGGTGGCAGGAGTTAGATTTACGGTGACTAACAGCACGGCATTAAGCTCTCTGTGCACGTGCTGTAAATGTTCCTGTACAGCTCTGTGTGTGTCGCCGGGTTCATGGCAAGTTGAAGAGCTCTCGAGTACTGCAAGTGCAGTTTTAGACTGAAGTGCCCCAAACTCTTTTGCAGCGTTGCTGTGCTCTAATTCTGGGAGGTCAAACCGACTTTCTTTGCTGTTGGGTGCCCGCGGGCACCGTGGTCTTTGGGACACTTAATTATTGATGTCGCTAAGAGAAGGAGGCAAAGAGCTTGACAAGTATTTACCTGCTCGGTAGGATGTAAAGGCATCCTGGGACACAAAGCCCTTCCACGCAGTCAGTTGTGCCTGCTCTTGGAGGAGTAAAGCTCTGTGCTCAGACCCCTGTCCTTGTTTGGTGCTGCAGTTGTTTCTGGAAGCACCGGTGTCCCGAGTGCTCAGTGCTGCTTTGCACCCCTTGGGGACCAGCAGTGTCAGCTCCAGGCTGTCAGCCTGCACGTGCTGCCCTGTGCTGAGGTTTCTGGCAGTTTGAGATGTCTTGATTAACATCCAGCCGCGTTCAGCCCATGTAGAACGGTCTTAACATTTCAGAGGAGCCCGCGAAAGGTCAGTAAGAGCTGCGGGTCTGTTGCCAACATGGGAATGTGGGTCCCTTTAAGCTTGTTTTAAACTGGGAGTTGTAAGAAGATTCAGAAACCTTTGGTTTTGGGACTGGATGCCAGCAAATAGCCTGATACAGAAAAACTCAACACAGATCCCTACTACTGAGAGTTAAAGGCTTGCATCCCCAGAGTTGTTTGGAAAGGAGATCTGGGCCCAGAAATTAGGGTGCTCCCTGCAGAGAGGGGAATTGGGGTAATTACCACTCCCTGCACCAGGAGCATCTGGAGTTATAAAAGCTGTTTCTCTTTGTACTAGAGAGTATTAAGACCCCCTGAGTAAGAGTTCCGCCCCCAAGAGGCCTAGAGACATGATTTGCAGCTGTAAATCAGAAGAGGGGAGCTGAACTCCTTCACAGGGTGGTGTCTGCATAATTAGGTTAGTGGGTGAGAGGAGGGGGGAGCACCACTGTGTCTCTTCTTCCACTTTACTTAAAGTATCCCTTGGCTTACCCCGTTTTCCAGTTCCTCAGGTTGAATCATTTCTGATTTAGACTTCACCCAGCCAGTCATTTTTTTCCTCCAACACTTCCCTCCCGCCATGTTCCCATATATTCCCAAAAAATGTGACTTTGGGGCAGCGGTGCCCCAAATGGAAGATGGAAGCCAAGGCATTACTGTATGTCGTTAGTTCCTGCTCTTTTTTCTTTCTTTTTTTTTTTTTTTTTTGTGTCCTGGGAGCACTGGGACAGTTCTGGCATCTCCCCAGCACTGGGAGCGCAGCTTTGCTGTTTAGACCCCTAACGCACCAAAACAAAGCCGTGTGTTAAAACTGCTCCTTTGAACACTGGAAGAAGAGGAAACGAAACAGCGTGGGGGTTCATGGAGTACTTTCGGAGGGCAAAGGTTCGCATTTTTTTCAGATGCTGTATAATTTTTCCGGAGCAGTTTCTTCTCACCTTCCCAACCGGCCCCTCTAGAGCCACCTCTCGTTTTTCCCCCGCTGCTTTTCCCCTCTGGCCGGATGTGCTCGATTTCGGCTTTTGTGCTCCCGGTGTTTTGTTCCTCGGACAAAGGGGCGGCGTCCTCAGCACGCCGGTGGTGGCTGTTCGGTGCTGGGGTGACCCCATCTCCACTGAGAGCAGCAGCCGTGCTCTCATCCTCAGCCTGCGAGCCAGGAGCGCTCTGGGCTGGCATTCCCGGTGTGGGTGGCTGCGCAGGGGACAGTGCCCAGGAGATGTGCTTGACTGATGGTGCTGGTGGGGGCCTCAGCTGTGAATTCAGGACTGTCTGGATAGGCAGCAAAGACAAATTCCGACCTCTTCTCTCGTGGCCCGGGAAGAGGAGCTAGTGTTCAGTCCTGGAAGCAGCCCTCTGCTAGCCTGCCTTTCACAAGGAGGGAGATGAAGTTGCTGGTTGCCTGTGTTAAAAGCATGTTGGTTCCTGAAAATCCCTGAAGTGGAGCAGCCTAGAAACCCGTGTCGCCGAGCTGGGGGGTGTCTTGTGTGTATAAAATAAACTCATGAAGCAGTTGGCTGTTGGAGCAGTGGGCTGCCTGTCTCCTTTTCCTCCCTCTTCTCTATCCACTCAGTCCTTTATTTGGCTTTGAGGGGAGCGATGATGCCTGGTTATATATACTTTGCCTGCAAAGCGTGGTTTGGGGCATGACTGCCATTTGAAGGCATTTACAAGGAAACCCAGGCGAGGTGCCAGTTCTTGTACTCAGCCCTGGCTTGATTTGCCTGTTGTTTGGAGCAGATTTTTTTTTTTTTTTTGAGTTAGTATAGAAAACCAGGGTTTTATTTATTTTTTTTTTTTATTTTTTTTTCCAGAAGGCGGGGCTATAAAACGTGCCTTAAATCCAGTAGGTGGTTCATACCACCGGGGATGCAGCCGCTGCGTTCCATCCAGCGCGGCGATGCCCTCGCTTTGCCGGTTATCCCATTAAAACTTTACGAGGCTGCGGTTCGCTGCCTCCCCTTCGGGAACCGCCGCGGTGCAGGGCAGGATGCACGCACACACGTGAGGCTCTGCCTGGCAGCAGCTGCGATTTAAAAACGCCCAGAAATGGTAATTGAGGCGGCCGAGGGAGCTTTTCCGGCGCCCGGGCTGGTGTTTCGGGGTGTGTCCCAGCCTGGGAAGGGCCGGCCCTGCGCCCGCCTTGGTATTTGCGGAGCCCCGGGGTGGGGGGGAGACTCTATTTTAGTTGGCCTCCGAAAGGCTTGATTTACATTTTGCAGGTTTCGACACGAGCAGCGAAGAGATCGGGGCTTTTAATGGCCAGCAGTTGTTCGGTGAAGTTATATAAAAAGGGGCTTTTTAAAGCTCTTTATCGCTTCCTGCATGCCCTTTAAATTCCCAGGTTTTTCTCCTGCTCTGCCTTGGGATGCTGATGCCACTGCATGACGCCTTTGGGGAATACTATACATGGCAGAGCGCTTGTTTTGGGGGGTGGAGAGAGCTGGGACCGCGTGGTATTTTGCTGCAAAAACCAGCTGCTATTTGTGGTGCTCGCCCTGAGTTGGTAGAAGGGATTAATCGCTGCTTTTCACACACTCAGATAGCTCCTTCTGTAGGTTTAAGCCTTGGAAACTGTTGTTTGCTGCTCAGAATTGTTAGCCTGCCGGAAAAACTTCTGGCTTATTAGGTAGCGTTTCTCTCGTGTAGCCTGAGGCTTTGGGAGGCTCTCCTGGCCTCTCTCTGAGCCTGCGAGTGAAAATCCCAGGCTGCTGCTTCCCACGGAAATGAAAAACATGATTGCTCTGCAAACAGCACGGAGAGAAAAGAATTTCCAGCGCAGAGGGATGGGATGGGAAACTCGGAGCTCGAGTTCACCGTCGTTCTTAAAAAACAGAACCCTGAGCGTTGTCCTTAATTGTAAAAACCTCTGTCAGGCTGAGATCTCCTGCTTGTGTCCCAGGGCCTCAATTCATCATTTGCAGCCGCTGGTGAGGGCGTGCTGAGCGATTTCCTGCAGGATCACTGCGTGCCTCTGTCTGGTACCTGTGGGATATGAGGTCTGGCGTGTCAGACTGAGCAAGTTGCATCACTGTGTCTGGTCTGGAGTAACCTTTGGAAGCTCAGCCAGGGTCTGCCTGCCTGCCTCCCTGTGAGCTCCTGTGTGGGAAGAACCACATCAGCCTGCTTTTCCACCTCTCTTAACTATGAGATCCCGCGTATTGGTGGCTGCCGTGGTGTGTTTTGATTAGAAAGTGACACGAGTTCCATAGTAATTTCCCAGTAAATCACAGAAGCCTTGCTGGGTTTGTTGTCCCACCACACAAAAGGGAATATATCGCTCTTACTGCCCATAATATTCCTCGAGTAATGTCGGATTTTAACAGTGTGCTGGTGATGTTGGCTGTCACACCAGCATTGATGAGAGCTCCAGGGCAGCTGCTAATGAAGCAGCTGCACTGTGAGATTAGGGAGATGCTTGCTGGTAGACATGTGCAGTTGTCAAACAGGACGGGCAATGCTGAGAGGAGAAGCTTCCTTTTGTAGCCTGCCAATTGTAGGTGCAGGCTGCTCTTAGCCTTGGTGGGGTTTTAGGTACTATTGAGGTAAAATTTAATGATTTCCAGGAATTTTTCTCACTTAGAAGCTTGGAAAACTCATCAACTGTAAAAGGATGTGAAATGGCAAGGTAATTTTATTTAAATTTAAAAAAAACCCCTTCAGACTTTAATCTTTTTTTTTCTACCGGTCCAACCCTATTTGAGAGATCTTTTACAAAAAAAAAGCAACCCAAACCCCAACCAACCCCATTAATATATTATTCAGTGATCTTCAGCATTTTGTTTTGAAACTGGGTGGCAAAGCACTTTTTTGTTTCCATGCTTCTACTTGTTTTAGATATTCCTGTGTGATAGTCATCAAAGAGCTGTTTCCAGTGGTAATCACGCCTGCAGTTCTGACACAACACAGCTGTGTTCGGCAGCGGAGAATCTCAAAATTTCCTCTTTTAAAAATACTATCCAAAAACTATTATTGGATTTTTTTTAACCTCCCCTCTTTAGTAGGCAAGCTAGTACCATCTTGTACATGGGAGGTACACTTCCAGAGAGCTGGAGGGCTCATTTGTGCAGTTGGTTTGGGGGTTTGGTGTTTTTGTGGGGGAAGGGGAAGGCTTTTAAGGTGTTTATAGAGGTGATATATTGAGATCTTGCGAAGACCCAGGGTTTGTGGGTTCCCAGCTCAGCCTTCTGTAATCTTCTTGTTTCCCTTGTAGACTTGGGTGTTATTTGGAGAGCTGCTTATCTGACTTGGCATTGTGGTGGGTCCTGTGCTTTACAGGAGGATGAGGTAAATCTCTTCATTCATCCTTGGGGGCTTGAGGTGCTCCTGTGGCAAGATCAGGGTGTAGAATTGTGAAGTGGCTTCAGGAGTTGGCACCTGGCCCCTACTCATGGCCTGGAGCGGGAAGGAGGAAGACTGCCCTTGCACTGGTCTGAGCCCTTTGTAATGGAAAGATCACCTCTTAAAAAACACCCCAAACTCCTTAAAACCTACTCAGCATCAAAACCTGCTTGGTAACAGGGGTTCTTCAGCATGTGTGTGTTGAAGTGGGCAGTGGCTTGGCTGCGTGTGGTAGCCTTTGGCTTGCCAGTGGGTTGAGCAAAATGCTCGTTCCTTCAGGTGCTCCGAGGCTGAGGGAGTGCTGTGGAGTTTGCAGTTGGCACCAGCCCGGTTTTAAGTACTCTGCTTTTATCTTGAAAAGTGGTGTGGGTTTTTTTTTTTCTTTTTTTTTGCTCAAGGTCTGCTTTATAGCTCAGCCCACTCAGCATCAGAATAAAACCTTATTCCCAACTCGGTGAGCCGTTGCTTGTGCAGTGTGTGGCACTTGGGCTGGTTTGGGTTTGTTTTGGTGGTGGGGAAAATACCAGGGATGCTGAACAGGTTGTTCTTTGCCTTTTCATAACTAGATTCTTTCCCTTCCCCGTATCTTTTGTTTCAGGAAGGCGAATCTTTCTAATCTTTGAATTAAAAGATAAGTGTGTCTTGGAATCTTTAAACAAATTGTTGCCCTGAACCTCTTGAAGAGGGATAGATGGGCTGTTTTCTTGGTGCTTCCTTATGCTGTGCTTCCAAGCTTGTGGAGTGTAAGACACATGCTTTGAAAGGCTCAGGTTGCATTGGGAGTATCTCTTACAGAGATGAGTGGAATGAAAAATCACTCTCTTCTGGAAAAAAGCACCATCAGATGCTTCTCAGCATCACAGTGTTAAGTGGGACTGCTTGACTGAGCGAAAAGAAAATGTTCTCGTCCTGGGACTTCTGTGGTCGGCTCTGCTCATGATGATTATTTATAGCCCTTTCATCTGCAGTCCTTTGCATGCTCCCATCCGGCGGGCTTTTGCTGTGGGATTTACTTCCCGGCAGCTTGCGGGGTCGGTCCCTGAGGAGCAGCCCTGGACAGGCTGCCCTGCCTGCTGCCCTTGCCCTCCCAGCTCCTGACAAACACGGTTTACACGCTGTGTCTCCCTCTTGCCCTGCTCCTGCCTGTGCCTGTCCCCATGCAGGGCTTGGTCAGGCCAACCTGCTTTTATTGTGTTACAGCAGCTGATGCTTCCCTTCCCTTCCAGCTGCTGCTTCCTCAGCTTTCACTGGCTGCCTTCCTGGGCCTCGTGGGTCCTGCTGTCCTGGCTGGAGTAATGCAGGATGAGGGATTTCTCAACACTGAATCAGCTCAATGAACCAGCTGAGAAGCTCTTGCTTGAGTCTGTGGTCGTTCTAAGCTCGCAGACCTCCTGTTTGATTTGCTTGGGTTTGATGGCCCCTCTCTCCCTTTTTTCTCTCCTTCCTGAAGCTCGTGGCAGCCTGCCTGGGCTTCACCTCCTTCCTGCTCCAGTTTCCCTGGTGCTGAGATGATCCCGGGCTGTGCAGTTTGGGAAGGTTCCCCTCTCCCCAGGATGAGATCATTCAGCTGAGATGTCCCTGCACCTCTGGTGCCAGCAGCCACCTCAGCCTGCCTGTAGCAATGCCCTTCAACACTTGCCTGCAGACAAGGTGCTGGTGCTTTCGTTTCGGTCAGTACAGTGCAAGTTCAGAATCGTTAATGCTCAGTGTTCTGCTCAGTTGAGTGTTCAGTGTTCTGTAGTTTCTCCCCTTGCAGGCGTCAGGGATTGGGGTGGAGGGGACACCCCTCACAGAAGGGCAGTTACAGGTTTTCCTGAGCTGAAGCCACGATGAAACACTAAAAAATGAATGTTTGTGTCCCTGCTGATTCCCAGCAGGCTTGTGAAGAAGAGCTTGGAGCAAAGAGATTTGGGGCTGCAGGGATGGGGCGGCTGCTACAGCAGGGCAGAGTGAACTGGGAACTCCTAATAAATTGAGATCCCACCATCATCATGTGGTGTCTTTTAAATGAAACCTACTTTTCTTCCTGCTTTCCCTCCCTGTCCCACTCTACCGGGACTGCTGGCAGAGCTGCTCAGCACCGGGACGGCTCTTCAGCCCCCTCCACCCGTGCTGTGCAGGCATGAGTTAACTGATTAAATTACCGGCATTACACGAGTCACCGCTCTTGTGCTTTCTAAGCAGAGTGACTCTGCACACATCCCTGGCTGTGCTGCCCCTTTCTCACACCCTCCCTCCCTCCCTCCCTCCCAACAGCCGGCCCTGATCGTGCAGGGAGGCTGAGCAGGGCCAGCCCTGGGGCAGCCAAACCCCATTGCCTTACAAAATAAAGTATGGATTATTTTGGAAGTCAGGATGCAGAGATGAGCTTTTCCAAAGGCTTCATAGGACTTGAGGTGTGTTGTCTGTGCTGTAGATCTCCTCGTAGTCTAATTGTTCCTTTTCAGATGTGTCAGGAGAAGCCTGTAAGTTTCTTGGAAGGTGCTGGAAAGGCTGTGAATTCTGAACTCAGGGCACCTCTTGCAGCCCAGGTTGATTCTCTCCATTCCCTGCCATCAGTCTTCATCTGAGTACAGAGCACACGATTTCATAAAAAAATAATCCAAGAGGTGCTCTTAAAAGATCTTTAATTTGAAATCCAGAGATTCCTAGAAGTCTCTAGGAAAATGCATGTCTGTGGCTCTGCAAGTACATGGGTAGCCCTGGGGAAGAACATCAGAAGATTCCCAAAGTCGGGTTTGTTGCCTTTCTGTGCTTTGATTCTCTGCAAGTTCAAGCAAAAACACGGCAGTAACACGGTTTTTTGATGACAAGTCATGTTTTACTCGTAATTCATAGCACCGTGGTGTCCAAAAATGACTTGAGCAGCTGTGGCACAGCTGTGGCACTGGCTGCTCGTGAGCACTGTGGTCACCAGCAGAGGTTGAGAGCTCTGGGTACGGCCCTTGTAAAACTCTTGTGTCAGGGAAGGCACTGGGCTGGTTTTCTGGCGCACTTGAAGTTGTTGGCTCTGATCTCGTTGTACTTATTCACTCAAAAAAAATGGTTAATTAACGGAGGGTTTGGATGCCGAGTTACAGCAGCGCTGTGGTCTGGGCTGCTGACACCGTCACCAGCTATTACATGGAGGAGGTTAAAAATGCTCAGAGGAATCTTAGTTCTTCCCATTGCGAAACCTCCTGCTGAATATGTCTCCTCATTAATTTGTCTGTGAATTTATCACCATTTTCATGTCGGTCTGGTTTGCAGCTCTGGGGCTGTGGCACGTTCTTCTGTGAGCTGCGTGGCAGAACATTAACATGCTGCTCTGGTGGCTGGGAGGGGACCCTGTCTCCCAGCCCTTCTGTCCTCACAAATCCTGATTTTCTTTTGCTCTCACCCATAAAAAAAATCGACATGAACTTGAAAACGGTGGGAGGGAACGAGACGTGTTTTGAAAGGGTGATCCATCGAGGGGAGTGCTATTGAATGCTTATACAGGGTGCAGAGAGGGGTTGTGGGAAGAGAGAGGTGGTTCAGCCAAAGGGATAGGGTTTGCAATTGTTAATCTGCGTCATTAGTGCTGTGTACCAGAAAGTTTGAACTGTGCCCGGCTAAATCGCGTGAGGCTTTGAAATCCCCAGCAGTGCTGGCAGCCCCGCTGGCTTTTGTCCTTGTTGCAAACACACAGCTGCTGGGGCCGGGCATCCCCGGGGCTTCCTCTGCTCCTGCAGCCTCAGAGAGCTGCTCCAGGCTTTGGGGAACCCAAAGGCAGGAGCCCAGCCGGGAGAAACCTCCAGAAACCGGGTTGGTGTTGCCCTTGGGCTCGTGGAGGGTGTGAGAGCGTGGAGAGTCCTGCCTCTGCTCTCTGTGTGTGATGAATGTAACGGGGGAAACGTTCTCTGTCACCCCCTCTGAGCACTGACACATGTCCAGACTTGCTTAAGGCACTTGCTGGGAACAGTCCCAAAATCAGCTGGAGAACTGGGGGGTGTGTTCCCCATAGCAGGCTGTGGTCTTGCTTTGTCCAGGTACCTGTGCCGGCTGCTCTGGGGAAGCTCATCTTGAAACATAAGGATTGAAATCTTATCAGCTTTTGCTTTTTCTGCTGTTGATGTTCTAAAGCTGAGAGAGCAGAGGTGACTCTGCAGAAAAGGTAGTGGATTGTAAAAGGTTTGGGCTGGAAAGCAGGCATGGAGCCCCTGAAAGGTGTTTTATGTGTAGCAGCTCTTCAGCAAGTTACACGATGCCTGGCTGCTACTCCTTGGAAAGAAGTGGTAGTTCCTTCAGTGGTCTTGTCAGGTGTAAAATAAGGACACGCTCAGAAAGAAATTAAAAAAAAAAATTCTGTGCTGGCTTTCTGCCTGTCCTGCTTCCCGAGGTAGATGCTGAAAGCACTTCTTTTGTTTCTTGCATCTGCCCTGCTGAGAAGAAAGAGCCCTCAGGACAAGCGATGATGGTGTTGCAGGGTGGAACATCATACTCCTTCTGTCATAGAGTTAATGATTAATTAATGAAGTTTGAGTCGCAGAGGCCTGCTTTGAAGTGTAAACAAGCATTTGTGGTTAAGAGCCTGTAACTGCTAGGTCTTCCGTGCTTTTCTTGCATCCTTGAGGAAGGCATGTTGAAAGATTCTGAAGGGGAAGGTTCTTAACCCTGTTGGAAAAGATTACTGGTCGTTCTGAATCGGTATTTAAAAAGGGATTAATAAATAATTGGCAAGGCTTTCCTGGAGTATCTCCTGTCTCCAGTGCCTAAAAGACACACACCAGTGTTTCTTGTGGAGTGTGTTGCCTAGGTAAAACAATCAAATCATCCTTCAGCTCCTTCATGTTGATACTTAAAGGGTTGAAAAAGGTAGGGACGAACTTTTTAGCAGAGCCTGTAGCGATAGGACAAGGGGGGTGATGTTTTTAAACTAAGGGAGGGTAGACTGAGACTAGATATAGGGAAAAAATGTCTTTTACAATGAGGATGTTCAGGCCCTGGCACAGGTTTGCCCAGAGAAGCTGTGGCTGCCCCTGGATCCCTGGGAGTGTCCAAGGCCAGGTTGGACGGGTCTTGGAGCAACCTGGGCTGGTGGAAGGTGTCCCTGCTCATGGCAGGGGGTGGAATGGTGACCTTTAAAGGTCCCTTCTAACCCAAACCATCCTCTATAGCTCCAGAACAAAGTATAGGCAATAAGGATGAGCTGTAGGAAGCTTGGGATCTGCTCCAGTACTTGCCATGTCTCTCTGCACTGTATCTGCACACAGTTTTTATCCTGCACATCTGCTGCTTTCCCCCATTTCCTCTTCCACCACCCCAAGGCTTTCATGCTGACAGTGAACCTTTGTGTTCAGTTGCTGTGACAACAGAGTACAAGGCAGAGGCATTTTGTGTGCCTGAATTGTGCCTGGCCTTGCAGAATGGGCTGTCCTGGGGCTCAGTGGGGTGCTGAAAATCTGGGAGGGGAGGAATGAAGGGTGCGGCCTCACGGCCTCTCAAGGTACATCGGCTTCTCTCAGCCCTGCCCTCCCTCCCCGCCCCTGGGGGCAAGGAATCACACAGCCCTGGGCTGCTTGAGCAGCTTGTTCCATGAAGTCCAAGCAGTTAATTGGATGGAAATATAACCTTCTGGTGGCCTTGGCGCTACTGGGGTGTACTTGGGGCCACAGAAGGTCTGGCTGGTGGGAAGGAGGCACCAGGGCTGCGCAGCTCAGGGATGGGGGACAGACTTGCTACCAGTGGTAGCCAGTTTTGAAAACACCCTAAAACTTTTGTTTAGAAGGATCCTTGTGATAATTCAGGAAGAAATCCTTCCCTGGGAGGGTGGGGAGGCCCTGGCACAGGTTTGCCCAGAGAAGCTGTGGCTGCCCCTGGATCCCTGGAAGTGTCCAAGGCCAGGCTGGAGCAACCTGGGCTGGTGGAAGGTGTCCCTGCTCATGGCAGGGGGTGTGACTGGATGAGCTTTAAGGTCCCTTCCAACCCAGACCGTTCTGGGATTAAATGATTCTAAGATGAGCTCAACAGTGGGGATTTTGGATTGTGGGGAAGCTGCTGTGAGCTTTGAAAGCTCAACTTCTGTAAAAGGAAGGAAGCGAGCAATTTGAAAATTCCACTTTTGTGCCTCGCAGCTCGTTAGTTGAAGAAAAAAAAAAACAGAGAGAAAGGTTGGGAGAGAGATCAGAGAGCATTTCTGGGGGAGGGTTTTAAGAGAGAAGACATTCATGTCTGTGTTTAAGTTAAAAAACTGAATTCTTGTGGAGTTTTACTTCATGCAAAACCACTTTATTGGAGATTCAGCTGTCCTAGCTTGTTTTAGCTGACTTTGCATAAGCAGTAAAAATGAGATTTTTTAGAATTAATAGCCCACTAAAATAAGTGGGCAAAGTGATATTTGTGCAGCTGCCTGACTATCCTGGAGGCAGATTCAAGGGCAACAGATTGATCTAGAGTGGAAAAATCACTCGATAAACAGTCCACTTGTTTGTCTTTTTAAAGCTTTCCCCAACAAAGAATTATGAAAACAAATAATCAATGATGTGAAACTAAATATTTTTCATAAATGATGCTGGAGAGGGAGATGGTGCATCCCAATGCAATTTGAATTTATAGGCTTATTCGTTTTAGAATTGATAACACCACGATGATGTTATCGATGCTTTTCCGTTTATATGAGCCTGGAGTCCCATGAAGGACTCTTGTACTGCTGATATTCGTTGCATATCTAAGAGTTAAATATAAGGAGGCTGGAGCGATTTGGGTTAATTACTAGAACAGCTCTTGTGTTACGTCAGCGTTTCTTTTCATCTCGTAGGAAGCTGTTTAACTTAAGTTGGCAAACGTGTCTCCTTAGGAGGAGGTTTTCCTGCAAGTCATCTGCCACCTGTGCAGAGCTGTAGAGCTGCTCTTCCAGCTGCCAGAGCCAGCCAATGAAGGGGGATAAATCTTTGCAGATTAGAGATTTAAAAGTCGTTGGTAATGCCTTCCGTGTTTTTTTTTTTTTTTTTGGGGGGGGGGGGACGACACACCAAAAAAGTGCTCTTTGATCCTGCAAATTCACTAGTCCTTAATTTCGGTTTGGATTTTTTTTTTTTTTTAATGCAACTTTCACCTACTAGCTTAACGTGCTGGTGCCTGGAGGAATGGAAAACGAGTTTAGCATACCTGAGGGCTTTTCTTGCTGAGGTTTCCCTTTAGTAACGTGTCCTGCCCACACAGAGATAAAGACGAGCAAGAAGAGCCCTCGGGCGATGCATTTTTGCACGGCTATGCAGCAGTTCCTGCCCGGACGACTCTTGCTGGGGGAGGATCCAGCCCATCTGACTCTGGCTGTGGAAGCATTGTAGGCACAGTGTTGTAGTGCAGCTTCATCCTTCCCCCTGCCCCCCATTCGGGGGGGGGGGAAAGGTGGTGAACGGGCAGCTCCCTCCTCCCTAGATAATGTTTGAAAGTTGTCCAGCGCGGGCTTGGTTTCAAAAGCAGCGTGAAGTCAGTGAAGTCACCGGGGGGGTACGGAAGCTGCAGAGAGTCCTGCTGGGGCTTTTGCAGCGCTCAGCCCTTCCTTTCCTGCAGGGAGAGACCGAAGAACCTCCGGGGTCGCTTTATTTTTGATGCTGAATGCATAGTTTCCTTCCAGCTCGGCGAGTTTGTGACTGTTTAGGAGCAGGGTGTCTCCCACCCGGGCACAAGCTGAGTCCTGCCAGCAAGGCAAGCAAGGGCTTGTTGGCTAAAGATAGTTGTGCACACGTGTACAGGGGCCAGGGGGCTCACTGGGAGTGCTCACATTTACACTGTGATCCTTGGCATCCTAAGGAAAATTAAGGGGATTATGTGCATCCAATAAATAACAAGCTGTTTAAGGTCAGCTTTATCCTTTGTAGCACCTCTTCTCCGTGGCAGCCAAAGCATGAGGCACTTATGACCACACATGAGCATCCACTTTTGCACCAAATTCAACCCCATCACCTGCTGTTGTGCCCCCAGGTGATGGGGCAGTTTTGGGCGTCTCTGTGTTTGTAATTCGGTAATCCCTGCAGGGCATTTGGGCTGCCCACGGGCGTGGCCTGTGCTCCTGTTCATCGGGCTGGCCCTGAGAAAATAGTTCTGTTCAAGTCTCTCTTACTTTTGGTTCTGCTTCCTTGAAGTTTCTTGAATAGTTGTCCTTTGTGTGGATGGAAAATGTTAAAAATAGAGCGCTCGAGGCAGGGCTATTGTGTTGGTGCTGACAGGTTGGCTGGAAGCTGGAGCATGTCTTATATTTTAAGAAGCAGCAGGTTTTGGAAGGAGCTGTGCTCGCTGATGTCCTCTTGACCCCAAACTGAGCAGCTGCTTTTCCGAGCTGAGCCTTTTTGATAAATGGGGTTTTTAGTGTGCTGCCATTCACTAGGCCTTGTGATTATTGTAAGTAACAGGCTGAGTCTGGCTTTTCTGAACTGCTGGGCTTTGGCCTTATCACTCTGCTGTTCAGGCAACCAATATATAAATAATATATATAATAATATGGGATTGGTGGGATTCTTTAACTGTGAAGCTGTGTCCCCAAACTAAACCCAAACCGTGAGCGTCTCTGGCCGTTGTGGTTGCAGGGACAAGATCCCAGATGTAAATAGAGCATGGAATGATGGAGAGCAATTTCCTGGGCCTCCTGTCTGGGGCTGGTTTCCTTGGAGCAGCAGTCAGCTGTTGGTGTCTGCATTTTGTCATGGTGGATACCCAGCAGTGACCACACAGCTTTCATTGCGCCGTGTCTGATGGTGTGAGCAGACACACGGGCTTATCTCGAGCCTGCCAGGTATTATTATCCCGTATCCATCTGTCTCTTGTGCAGCTGTGAAAGTCATCCATGACATGTATGGAATTGCAGTTCTGCAGGAAACTGGGACGTAGGACAAACATAAGGGAAAGGTAATAAGCCGTGGGGTTGCTTGTTGTTGTTACTTTTCTTTCTTTTCTTTTCTTTTCTTTCCTTTTTTTTTTTTTTTTATTTTTTAGCTTTCCTAAAATGGCAAAGAGAAAAGGGAGGTTTTCTGAAGTTCAAGCTTTCACAACATAGTGATTATTCCCTCCTCTCTTCCGCTGCGCTGCACAGATTTCTTTCCTGCCTCCTCATGTGATGAGGATTCCCCCCTGTTTTGAGTAGGATCATCTTATCTTCCAAGTCCCAGCTCAGCAGGGGAATGTGTATTTTGATAAGGAGCAATTAATGGTGATTCCCCACCCCGGGCTCGGAACGATCCCAAAACCAGACCCTACGTCATGGGGAGGACGCTCCTCGCCACGCAGCTCTGGGACTCGTGCATCTTAAAAAAATGCATGTTAAAACGCTTCCTAAAGAGAACTGGGCTACTTCACCTCACTCTCCAAACGTGCAGAAGTTTATTCCTCCCCTGGCTGTGGGTTGGGACGTGGCAGTGCTGGGGCTGGAGCTGCTGGGAATTGCTGCTCCCTGACTTCACATGGAGCACGGCTAAATCTGTTCAGAGCGAGGGCTCACCTGTGCTTTCCCTCATCAGAAATTAACTGTGAGATGATTTTAATGTATCTGGAGAGTTTTAGTTGAAGGACAGTGGTAGCTTTCAACTCTAAAGAAAATAGTGGAGACTGTAGAATTTTTTTACGAGAAAATGCTGTTATGTTCTGAGGCTTCTTTGGAGTTCAGATGAGTAGCATGCTTCTGTAAGCCCTTTTTTTAAAGCTTCTATTTATCCTTGTGGTTGTAAGTTATGAAATATTCGCTGTCATAGGTCACAGTACTTCAGTGCTAAATTTGGGAATATAGCTGGCAGCTTGCTTTTTCCCTGGGAACTTTCTTGTCAGGTTGGTACAGAAAGCTTCAGCTCCTTAGCTGCTGTGACAAAGAGGTTCTTGAGTTCATTCTTTTTTCCTTTTTTATTTTTTCTGGTTTTTTTTTTTTTGCGTTTGTGTTTCTCCGACTTTCCCACTGCCATGGAAGAAATGGAGACTGGAAGCAGTTGAGCTGTGGCAGCCACTTGGTTTTCAGCGCTGTGTTTGTCTTGCCCCTCGTGTGCGAGGCTTCCTTTCCTCCTCGTGGCTTCTCGTCGTGTTTTGCCAAAGCCCTTGGATTGGCAGAGCTGCTTCCTGCTTGTGGCTTTGTACCAGCTTGGGAATCTCCACATAATTGTTCTTTGCTCTGGTGTGTGGTAGAAGTTGAAAATCTGTGAAGGAGATCCAGGGGGTTTCCGTGTTTCTTTCCAGCGTTTTTTGCATGTAATCATTTTGCATTTAAAACCCGACAAATAACGCTACTTTTTAATTACCTTCTTTTTCCCCCCCGTGCTTCTGGCTAGAGGGCATGTTGAACACAACCAAGCATGTGTGTCCCACTAGGTCTGTAGATTATCTGCCCTGCAGGCAGAGGTGGTGCAGGCGGTTCCAAGGGCCTGCTGTCCAGCCCAGCTGCCCTGTGATACTCCAGCACACTGCTGGAAGGTAATATGCTTTTCCAGAGGATTTCTTAAGCACATGGGCATTAAAATTCTTGCCAAGAGCACAGGGAAACAATTCGTGGTAAACCCCAGAAAAGGAACGTGGCTGATCTTATTGTTTCTGGGGTCTGCAGCTTTCCTGTTTACTTAGCCTGGCTTTCAAATATTTATCCTGCTCCTTAGAGTTACAGTGCAACCAAAACCAGTATTTAGTTCCTTCTCCTGTTTCTCTAACTGTTTATGTCCTGAGTGCAGCACAGTTTCTTGAAATGAGGGGTTTGCAGAGGTGGAAATTGCCAACTGCTGGTTGTTGCTGTGCTTCCCTGATGGACACTTGCTGCCTTTGAGGGGAATTAAAAGGTTTCAAAAATCACATAATTATAAAATGATCAAGTCCTCTATATGTGTATACTGGGGATTGACCTACATTGTCACTGCCTGTTGTGCTGTGAAGAAGTTTAATGTCTGATGGAGAAGCAGAGGTGGAATTCTTTCTCAGCTGGGGGCTCTCAGCTGGATGCTTCCTTCCTAACCTCTCGAGCAGAGGACTCTCAGCTAAATGAAGTTTTGCCAAAATAAGCGTTCTTCCTTAGGGCAGTACATCACCAGGAATGCTTCTGCCTCTAAAGCTCTAGGAAGGGAAGCTGGTCTGGACACTGCAGCTTGATAACATTTTCGTGTATTTACGGTTTTAAAGCACAAGCCTGGATTGCAGAGACAGGGTTTCGAGTTCTTGATCTGAAGCAAACTGGTAGGGAAGATGCAAAGTGATCCTTCTGGAAGGGGAAATGTTTTGTACCTCTACCCAGCCTACTCATGGCGTGACGCCCCTGGAAGGAGCAAGGTGCTGATCTCCAGCTCTCATAACTAATTACAGTTTTGTTCCTGAAAAATGTCAGGGACATTTTGTTTCTGTCCCAAAAAAAGAACAGAAACAAACTCCCAAACCTTGGAGGTTGCTATGAAACAGAAGTGTCTTCCCCTTGGCTCTATTAATAAAGCCTTTAAAGACACTCCATGCTGAGTGTCTTGCCTTTGCCACTGCTGGGGGGCAACAGCGTCGTGGATGGCTGGTGGGTACTTCTCTTGTCACCAGATGTGTTAATTGCTGGGGATTCATTGAACTCCTTCAGGCAGAGTTAGGGTGCTGTGTGCTGCCTGTCCTGTGGTATTGGTACGGAGCAGGGTTGATGGTGAATTCACACCAGGTTACCTGGGTCTAGTTTGGAAAACTTCCAAGTCCTCTCCATGATGTTTCCTGATGTGGTGATAGAGTAACTCTGCTTTGGTGCTGATATCCAGGGGGTCTCCCTGAGCAGTTGTGCCTTTTGGGATTGACATGATTTCTTGCTCGTGTCAATCGCGGTTTTCCTGGTAGCAGTGACAAAGCAGACTGCTGAGCCCCTGCTTGTTAACCATCAGTTTTAAGATGACACTTCAGAATTGGCTGGTTTGAGTCCTTACATCCATTTAACATGGAGATATTGCTTTAAAAAAACCCACAACACACTAAGTGACTGGAAAAAAGAAAAAGGAGAAGCTGAATTGGTGAACTCTCAACTGGGTCACTGTTTTCTGTGGCTGACGACTTGGGGACATCTCATTCAGTGATCATACAGAGCGTGCGCTGGGCAGGATCAAGGGATGGCTGGGCAAGGGATTCCCCTGCTGGGTCCCCTTGGTGGCACGTGCTTGCACCGAGGGTGTGTGCACTTGATGCTTCTCTTCCTGTGGATGTCCTTGTTAATTTATATTTTCTGCAGAACTTCTTTCTCTCTTTCAAGGAACTGAGCTTTGGGAAGCACCTCAAGGGAGGAACACTTCTTGTTTCTTAAACCATGGCTTTGTAATCCCATCAGTTTGGTGTCTGCTCCTTGAAAGGGAGTGTGTGTGAAGGTGAGGGTGATGCAGATGGCAGCTCTCCACTCCACGTTGCTGAAACCTGGTTCAGAGAGCGCATCTGAGCTGGGAAGGAGGGCCAGGACAGCCAGGAGGGACAGATGGTCTCTATTTCTGAATTTGCAGTGTTTCCTCCCCCGCCTCCTGCGGACACATGGAATGATTTATCTTATTAATTCCAGAGACTTCTGTAAACAGAATGTGTAAATACATATAAACATCTGCCTGATCTGCTCTGGTTTGCATGTCTGGGAGCAGTGGTTTACAAAACTTGCTCCCAGCCTCTGGGCAGAGGAGGAGTGGGAGGAGGAGCTCAGGTGTGGGTCACTTCTTATCTTCACTGGAGTCTGGCTGCTCTGGAGCAGCACCCTGAGCTTGCTACCCAGGGCAGGGTCACCTTGGTCATTTCAGCTAAAAGCCCATCTACCTTTTTGGAGCTTGGAACAAAATGAGCTGCTGTGTTGGGGTGGGAACGCACCTTGGTCGCGGTTTCGTCTTCTGCCATCTCTAGGAGGGATCACCGTGTGCCAGTCCCCCTTTCCAGGGCACCATCCTTGTTTTCACTGATACCTTATTTATAGCTGGTGATGCTGAGCTCCTGAAGGGGTTGATGTCATCAGTTAAGTGGGTTTCTGCCACTCAGCACTGGAAGTGTTGGGAGGAGCCCCACCAGGCACAACGCACAACGCTCGGTGGCTTTGATGACCGGCGAGTTGGAGGTTTGAGACTTGGTAAAGCAAATAACACAAAAGCATTTTTTCTGCTCTTCATTGCTGAGCTTCAGGTGGCAGATTTTGCCAGGTGCCAGTGTTACCAAGGGAGGGCACTCACTGCCTGTCCTGACAGGGTTTGGGTGGAGTTTTCTGTTCTGGGACAGCATCATCTCCTCAATCCAAGGGCAAGCTGTGAGTACAGGAGCTTAGCCATGAGGTGGTTGAGCTGTTAATAAATGCTTCAAGCTCTGAAGTTGTTTTTCCAGTGGTCTTAGGGTCTTTTAAAATGAAAGATAACAGGATCAAAGCTCTCATTTGAGTACATTCCAAGTGAGAATGGCAATGTCCAGTGTCTCCTGTGACTGCTCCACAAGCCTTGTATGAAATCTGTAACTGGAGATCTCTCTGCCGGTTGCAATTGGTGATTGAATTGAAGAAGGTTTTTGGAGAAGGGAAGGGGCTGACAAGTATGGTATAATCTTAGAGAAGTTGAAGAAGGGGAGGAAAAATTAGAGAGGTGGGAAGACCTGAGATGGAAAAGGTGGTGTAGAAAGTGGCATCCACCACTGCAGGATGTTTTTGGGAATCATCATCATGGCTAGGCTTCGCGAACGAAGATTTGAGAGGGGCTCTACCCACGCTTGCTACAAGCACGCTGATGGCTAAAAAGGCCAATGCGAGATAGACAAGTCCGGTTGCAGAACGTACAGCAGAAAGACTCCCCAGGTGATATCGACAAGACACGATTCTTTCTGCGTTGTCTTTTCTCCTCGA
>NW_020955565.1:50509-54729 GCF_003031625.1 Empidonax traillii | reverse complement strand
ACGCAAGTGGTGCCGGTAAATGACCCATGATTCAGAACCATATAGAAGAGTAGACAGCACGATGGCTCTGTAAACACTGATCTTAGTACTTTTCTTCAGGTGTTTGTTTTGCCACACTCTTTTACGGAGTTTACCAAAGGCACTGTATGCCTTTGCTAACCTGTTGTCAATTTCAGCATCAATCTTACCATCTGAGGAGATGATGCTTCCCAGATAATTTTTGGGAATAGCACAGTGAGGTTGGATATCACTGCAGCCCCACTGCTGGGGTTACTGGGGTCTGGTAGCATTTAGCAGGAGCACCTGGTGCAGAATTCATTGTGAATACTCATTCATTGTGAACTGCTGGAAATCATTTAAACTCTGCTGACTTTATGCTGAAGATCAGTTAAAGCTCTTTGGATTGATTTTTTTGAGAGAGTATGTGCCTATACAGTCTCAAAACTCCTTTCTACCTTTTTCTCAAATTGGAATGGAGTGGATGGTAACCCACTGAAAGGAGCAAAACATCTTAAAGCACTGAAGAGCTCCACGTATTAATCCAGCATCACAACACTCTTAATTTACTGCTGGCTAATGCCCTAATCAATGTTAAATACAAAGTGCTTTCATTGGTGTTTTTTTGGGGAGGGGAAAGGACAACACCACTACCCCCTGTCCTCAGGAACGTGTGAGCCTGGAGCACGCTCTGGATACAGCACTGGCTGTTTTCCTGCCCCTGATCCATAGCCTGAACCTGCTGCAGCTCCCTGCGTGGTTGGGAAGGACCTGCAAGAGGAAAAGGGAAGAAGCAGATACTTCTTGTGTGCAGGAGAGGGATGGGACATGCCCTTCATACTGACATCTGTTCCGTGTAACCCCTGAACTGGAAGCACAAGGGGTTTGTCTTCACTTGGCAGCTGCCCTGTGAAATGTGGTCCTGCTCTCAGGATGGGTCCTGGACTCTGGGGTGGGAAGCTTTGGCCATGGGGTGGGCCGTGGATGTGGAGCTCCTCTGCATGGGTGTCCCACCCGTGGGAGCGGAGGAGCTGGATTTGCTCTACGTGCTGTTCCCCAACTCACGGCCCGGTGGGGCGTCTGTGGTGGGGAGGAGAGGCTTCCCGCTGCAGCTGCAAGTTGAAGGGATAAACAGGAGGAAAAACAAAAGTATTAGTACAGCTTGTGCTGGGTTGGGCCGTGCAGACTGCCAGTGATCAGAAGGGAGCAGATGCGGTGTGTCTGGGTGGACTTGGCAGCCCTCGTCCTGGAGCTCAGCCCTTCCCTGGCCCTGCGTGCTCAGCTGGAGGCAGGACACTGTGCTTCTGCCTTTGAACCATGCTGTAAACCTGAATGGTATTAATTTCTTCCTAATTTCTTAATGCTTTCCCTTTGGGAGTGTGGTGACTGTGTTGAGGAGCGGTGGTGGTTTGTCTGAACAGACCGAAGATTAAGCCAGCCCTTTTTTGCCTACAAGTTGGTTACACAGCTTTCACTGTTGAATCATTTCCTTTTGCATAGGTTTGGAGGTACTTCCCCCACCTCCCCCCCATGATGTTTTGTTTGAGAACACTTTCCAGATCCGTGGTTAGTGGTGGGTATTAGGCTTGAGAGATTACTCGGGGAGCTGTTGGAGCACTTGCATTGTTAGACTCGGAAGTGGGAACCGGCTGAATTAGTTGCCTTTAAAGGGATTTAAGAGCAGTGTGGGAAAAGGGAGAGCTGTGAGTTTGCTGTGTGCTGGCACTTAGCATCCACCCAGGCCTGGAGAACGAGCTCAAAGATCTCATAAGCAGGACTTAACTGTTACTTTTTTTTTTTTTTTTTTTTTTTTTTTTTTTTTTTTTTTTTTTTTTTTTTTTTTTTTTTTTTTTTTTTTTTTTTTTTTTTTTTTTTTTTAGTTTAATGCTCATTTAAACACTGTATGGGGACTGTCCTGTACAAATGCACTTGGCACAGCTCCATGCTGGTTTGCTATAGAGATAAAAATATTTAGGGAAACTTCGCTTAGCAAATACGTGACTAAATCCCCCTTTTTCAGCTCTGTGTCAGGGGGGCCTTGAAAGCTCAGTATTTGGAGGGAAGGAGTTGAATCTTGAGAAGACTTGATTAAAAAAAAAAAAATTACTTTGTGAATTGTAGTGTAAGATATGACTTCAACCAGACGGCACAGTGATTTTCCTCTGCATCTCCATGCTCGCAGATTTACCCACTGAAGTTCATCTTATTTCCAAAGGTTATTGGTATGTCCATGAAAAGGCTGGGAACAGCCTGGCTTTGTTTTCCCATGAGCTGTGGAAGACTGAGCTGGGGGAACACGGATTACTCTTCAACCAGCGAGTCTGGGGGAGGATATGCTGCTCATGTCAGGCAATGTGGTTTAAATTTGCAAGCTATTACTATCTCGTCACTTGGTTAATGAAGCGGAGAATAATTTGTGTCCTTAATGTTCCTGGGAGGTTGAAATGCCCTTAAAAAAAGCCAATCTGTCCTATTGCCCTGGCTTTCTGCAGCAAGAATAAAAATAAAAAGTAACCAGACCTGGTTAGGTGACTAGTACATTAATACCAGAGGAAATGAAGCAGTTTGTGATCAGCATAGTGACTGTTTCTTTATATGACTAGAAAGTACATTGTGTACAAGTTTTTAGCTGCACTCTCTCCAACCTTCATATTTTGTGGGTTTTAAATTTTTTTTATTAATTTGTGGCGTTTTTTTTCCTCCCTGCTCACATTTACCTTCTTAGGGTGAATCCTCAGGGATTAGATAAGAGATGACTGGGAGGAGGAAGGAAATTCCACTCTTGCAGCTGAAGTGAGAGGTAGGAGGCTAAGCATGAATGCATCCTAAAACTCCCTGAAGATCCCTTCCCAAAGTAAACTCTGCTTACTCCAGCAGTATTTTACCACGCTGATACCGCCTTGTGAAGGACAGGGAAAGCTGCTCCCTCACCCTCAGCAAAATCAGCTATTCCAGGAAAATCCTCCCCCCTAAATTGCCGACACCATCACCTTCTTGTCCATGATTGTACCTTATCTCCACCACCATCATCACTGTCCTTCAGAAGTGTGGATTTCTTTAAGCACTTCTTAAAAGAAATGTAAATTGCTGGGTTGTAATTGACTGAAAATTAGCTTTTTTTTCCTCCCACCCTTAGCTTGGCAAAAAGTAATTAAGAGAAAAGTTCAAATAACTTCTCGCAGAAGTATCCCAGCGTGATCTGGAAGTGATTACATGGTTGCTGGTATTGATTTAAGGCTTCTTGTCATCTCTGTGAAATCTAGTGAATCTAATCATGGGCCTGTAGCTTCTTTTTTTTCAATAGCAGAGCCTTTCTTTTCACTGGCTTGTATAGGCTTGAAATAAAACTATACTGTGTATACTTGAACTTTTGTGTGTGTGTGTTAAGAAAATTCAACAACTGCCCGAGTTAATACGCTGCTAGTGGAAATGTTGAATGAGCTTAATGATTACCTTTTTTTCCTGACTTTTGAAAGACAATAGAATATATATTTTTAAAAAGTTGGGAATTTTTTTCGGAAAAATTGGATAATGCACTATCTGTAGTAATGCAAATAATCTGCAGCAAATTATAGGGTCATCAGACCTTGGTGAAAGGAAGTTTGAGTGTATGTGCAACTGGTCTATGTGTTTGAAGCAATTCAAGTGTTACTCTTTTTTTGGGAGTAGAAGCCATTGACTTAATCTGCTTTCCAAATCTTTGGAGGAGTGAGACATCCAAGAAGGTTATCCCTGTCCATTTACTCATCCAGAGGGAGGTTATTATATCTTGATACTGCTGCGTAACTTTTGTACGTGCAAGCTTTTTTTTTCCTGACAGTGCCCTGAGAGGCTCATGGAATTTTTTTTTGGCTGCTCTTTGCAATCAAGAGGCAGTTGTGTTTCTCCTGCTGGAATGCATTGCCCTATGGAAGCAACACTCACCTGAGAATCTGCTCCGTGCCCTGTCGTGTCCTACGTAGTTTTCTGAACCCTTTGCTCTTCTGCTTGGCTGGGTAGAAGCTCTCCACAAGGGTGACATTTCTTTTTGGGGCTATGGCAAGTGAGGGATCTGGGATTAAAACATGCAACTTCATCTCTCCCAGCTTTGGGCCCCTGCAGTCGGATGCGTTGTGCCAGAATACAGCTCTCTACCGTGGCTGGTGTGTGCTGCTGTTGAGGCCTTAAAATTAGGTGGTTTTTTTTTTTTTTTTTTTTTTTTTTTTTTTTTTTTTTTTTTTTTT
>NW_020955565.1:13497-49985 GCF_003031625.1 Empidonax traillii | reverse complement strand
CTGGCCCTGTTAATTGCTTTTAGGATAAGGACTGATGTGCTCATTTGGTATCAGGAGGTTACTGGGAAGTGGTTAAACCGCCGCCCCCGCCCCGCCTGGTCCCCACCGCGGCGAGAGGGGCTGTGAGGGCGGGTGGGCTCAGGGACGGGGCAGAGGTGAGGGAACAGGAGGGACACCTCTCTGAGGCGAGAGGGGCTGTGAGGGCGGGTGGGCTCGGGGACGGGGCGGAGGTGAGGGAACAGGAGGGACACCTCTCTGAGGCGAGAGGGGCTGTGAGGGCGGGTGGGCTCGGGGACGGGGCGGAGGTGAGGGAACAGGAGGGACGCCTCTCTGAGGCGGATGGGGTTGGGGGAGGGCCCGCGCCGCCATCTTTGGTGCGGCTCTCGACACATTCCGGTCACGGCAGCGCCGTCTTTGGTGTTGGCGCTCTCAGACTGAGGGGCAGGGCGGCGCCGGGAAAAAATCCCGTCCGGGTTTTCCCCCATTCCGCACTCCGGCCGAAATCCAGTCCGGGTTTTCCCCCATCCCATATTCTGGCCGGACTCCAGTCCGGGTTCCCCCCCCCCCCCCCCATCCCGGTTTCTCCCGGTGTTCCCGGAGGATGCGGTGGGACCGGCGGGACCCGGAGCTGTGCGGGGTCCGGCGGGAGGGGCTCGGCTCGGCTCCCCGGGCTCGCTGGGGAGCGCTCGGTGCCCGTTCCGTGCGGGGGCTCGTGGGGAGCTCCCCCTTCCTCGGGGAATGAGCCGTCCTGCGGCTTCTGAGCTGAGAAGCCAAAATACGAGGGTTTAGTGAAAACAAAGCCTGCCTTGAGTGTTGTATTTTGGGATGTCACAAAGGCAGTGGCTTCACCGATGGGTTGAAGTGGCTGTTCCTTCCCCTTTCTCCTCCCCCCCCCCCCCCCCCCCCCCCCCCCCCCCCCCAAATTGCTATCAAAAGTGTCAAGATACAAACTAAGGACTCTGAAGGCACAGGAAAGACTAATTATCTCAGCCCTGTGTTGTGGGCTGCCACTGATGGGCAGTAAATTACTTGAAGTTTTAGTGTGTAGTAGTTAATATATTACTGATTGAGTTATGAGACTTGTCATCCAAATTGAAAAAAAAAAAAAAGGTGTGTTTTTTTCTTCAACTAGGGATTCAGCATTTTAAAAGGAATGTCACTGCCTTAGCAGTACTGATCAGAAAATGAATATTTAAGTTTCTCTCCTGAGAAAAATACCTTCTTTCTTGTAGGGTGCACGAAGGAGATCTCACCGTTTGGTGTTCAGGGCAGATGATTAAACTTGCCTTCTGTGCAGTTTCACTCTCTTTGTAGGCAGTGCTGGGGAAATGCCGAGCTGTCCCTGCACTGCTGAAGCACCTGTGTGAGTGGGGAGGAGGATGTGGTGTGGTCTGACAGCTCGTGGCACGTGGCCCTTGGGGACGGGAGCTTTGTCTTCCCCCTGTGCACGATGCTCCTTGGGCTCTTGCTGGGAGGCTCTGAGCCACCTGGGGCTGAAACGTGTTTATTTGTGCAGCCTCCTGCAGGCTGCTCAGCCTGTTCTCCACAGCACAGCTGCCTCGCTGCTCTGCTGCTAACAGGGTGGATTAATTGCACCTCTGGAATTACCAGGGTTCTGTTGCATTCCTGCTGCTGGGAAGCAGGTGCTGACATTCAGCTCCGTGCCCCGCTGGATGGCCTGTGTTTCAAGAGCACCACATAAGCTCAACAAATCAGGAATTTCTGTGGAAGGTCTTTTAAATGCATGAATATTAAATTTTGTATCTGCTGGGGCTGTTGTAGGAAAATGTGTTTTGCAGGAAACTCTTTTGATGTCACTGCTGTCTCAGGTGGTGTTTGGTCCCACCGAAGTGGGGCAGCGACTCCGTTGGTACCTTCTTCTCAATCCTTCCTTTACAAAGGAGCAGCACAGTAACGCTGTCTCAGTCTGGACACCTTCCTCTTACACAGAATTGTGTGGAAAATCTGTCCATGTACCTATTTTTTTGCTTTTTCCTAGTTTCTCTGCTCCTGAAGGGCAACCTTCCTGGGTGGAAGGAGTTTTGATCTGCAGGTGACTTCCCAAGTGTAGGTTTGGTGTGGATACACTGAGGTGTTTCGGAGCCTGATGCGAAGCAGATTTGGCTCTGTTCTAATCTGTCCAAGAGCTTCAGATTTTGCAGCTGGAAGTACTGAGAAACCTGGGATTAGTATTACCTTTGAAGGGCCAGTGGGGAGCATCTGATTTCGTTTTCCTTGTTCATGGCATTCCAGAATAATCTTAGGGAGTCGCTCCTGTTGCTCCGTGCTGAGCCATGCTTCTTGAGGACACAGAGTTCTCTGCTGAATTCTTTTCTTAAAAACAGCCACTGCATGTAGCAGTGCTCTGCCCTTCGTGTATGTCCAGACAGGACGTGTGGATGAACACGAGCTCACCCTTGACTGTGTGTTTAATGCACCTTTGTTACTTCCACCAGTGTTGGCAGTGTGGATTATTCTCCAGAGGCGGAGTTGAAGGCACACGCTGGCTGTTACTTGTGAGTCAGGAGCTGGAGCGCAATTCCTTCTCTGCTTCAGGAAAAATTTGGAAGAGCTTTGCTTCTGACTTTCCAAAACATATTTTGAAACATAACTCAGTGGCAAGCTTTGTTTTGGAAGTGGCCTCGCTCCAGCAGTGGTTTTGTTGAGCGCTGTTTATCCCAATTCCTTCCCCGGCTTAATAGACTGAGAAAGTAAAAACTGTCGTGTGGGTGGGTGGTTGAAAGTCGGCCGTATGGATATTGCTGCAATTTGTGTTTCATAAATAGTGGTAGCTTGTGCGTAAGCCTGTAATTGACTGAAAATGCATTAAGAGATAGTGCGAGGGCTTGTCAGCTGCTGCTTAAAATCCATCACCGGGGCCTCCTGGGAGGAGGGGCAGATGGGCAGAAGGGAGTCATGCAAACTGTGCAGCATTCACCACTGTGCTTCGACTGTGCTTGAAGTTAGTGCTGTTAAATGTTTACTGAAGAAGGCAAAACTTAAACACTCGAGGAAAGAAAGCTGTCCAGTCTGCAGTGGGCCAGGCAACAGTGGTGTTAATTATGGCCTGTGTCTGAAAAAAATCTGGGACGGGTGAGTGGGATGTGGAAGGGCTGGAAAGAGATTAAACCATCAGAATTCCAGAGTTTTCAGTGTTTTGTGCAGGGAACGTTTCTGGCCTCTGTACAGCCAGCGGTGCTGGAGCTGCTCTGGAAGGTCGTCTTGCTCCCAGAGCTGCTGAACTTGCTGCTGCTCAGGGCACTCGTTGTGTATAGACCTGTCACTTAATTTGTCCTTAATTAGGCTCAGCAATTTGAGCTGTATGTTTTTGATATCTAATTGAGATAGGAGCAAAGCCAGGTGTTGGAGCTCTTGCAGGGTACGAGCACGTGTGTGTGTGGGGGGTGGTGAGTGGGGAAAGTGCTGCCTTTCAGCAGGGGAAAAGTCACCTCTGAAAAGGTAGAGTTGGAGGTGAACATCAGGAATAGTCCCTCCTACTGTCAGATTCAAATTTCCCAGGGGAAATGATCCAAATAGGATTCACTGTTTAAGCTGAATACTGTGAGAACGACTGGAAGGTGGATGAGGTTTGTTACTTTCTGTGGATATGTGGTCTTACACAAGAAATGTTTATGAGGGATGCCTTTCTGTGTTGCCAAGGTTGGGAAATGTCCAGTTTGATGGAAAGCTTTCTGGTGAATCTCCTTTGAATAAGGGGCAAAAGACAACCTTTTTGTCTTTTCTACATAAGTAAACTATTTTGATCTTTTTTTTTTTTTTTTTTTTTTTTTTTTTTTTTTTTTTTTTCCTTGCCTCTCTGGTTAAAGCTCTATTTTTGGAGAGTAAAGCCCGACTTTCCTGTGCTCCTTCAGTTGGGGGAGGGACCTGGTTTCACCCACGCCTGCAGCGTAGGGTCATGCAGCAACTTCAGGCCCTTTGCTACAAGCAGATGAATTTTCCAAGGATCCCAACCCACTGTAACCCCCAATCCAGCTCATCTTGGTGCCGACACCGGTGGCAGGAGGCAGCTTTGCAGTCCAGAAATGTGAATGGAGCCCTCCCCAAAATGGCCCGTGGTGTCCTTGGTCATCCAAGATCTGGCTGCGCTTGCCAAGTGTAAAAAGTGCCTTTTTCAGACAAGCTTTTATCGTTTGTGCTGAAAAAGGACTTGGAGGCTTCCTGTTCAGATAGGACTTTTGTGCTGGACATGGGATCTTTCCACTCCCCAGTGAATAAACACAGCTGGCTGTTTTTGGGAAACAGACTTAACGTCTTTGCATCAAAGCTGTACAAATACGGCAGCAAGCTGTACTGAATTATTGGATAAGGTTTTCTGACTTTTACAGTGTCTTAAAAGCAATCCAGTGGAAAAAAAAAAAAAAGGGCATTTTTTTACGAGGCTGCCTTCAGCCCGTGCAGGGGGAAATAAGTTTCTCCTCCTCCCCCGCCTTTGGAAACATGACTAAAACAAGCAGCCTCGATGACTTATCAATGTTGGATTATCATGCAATAATTTACTGGGCAACCTTTTGCTGTCCAGAGCCGCCCACGTACAGGAGTCAATGGTGCCTTTGTTTGCAAGAATGCATGATCTAATGGGGTGGTGGGAGTTCACCTTCGTTCCAGCACTCTCAAAGCTGTGCTCATTCCCCCAGTGTCCCAAACACGTTTCCTTCCTCTGTCCCCGTCTTAGGGCTCCCAGGAAAAAGCAACCCATGTTTATATCTCTGACAGGCACTTTTAAAACCCAGGCACCCCAAGCCAGAATCTTTGTTTTGGTGGAGCGTGGCTTAAGAGAAGGCTGTTCAAATCCTTCAGGCCTTTCTTGTTCGTCATACATGCGCATAAATCTTCAGGCTCTTCATGTGAGAGCAAGAAAATAAACCTAAGGTTTATTATTCCTGGTTTGTGTTCCTCTGAGGGCCAACACTTGGCACTTGAGAGCTGTCATCCGTGCTCCTGTGTGGGGAGTTATTTCCCCAGTGGAGTTCATCAGGAAGTCAAAATCCTTCATTTTCTTTCTTCAGATGCTGGATATTCCATTTGCTTGTGCAATACCATCCTCCTCCTCCTCCACAAATGTTCTCAGAAAAGCTGGGGAGTAGCTGCAAAGGACATTTGCTCCAGAGCTACAGAAATGTCCTGCTTTCAGTCATAAGTTTGGCTTTTTCTCGTGCACATGTGATGCAAGCGACATAACTTCGGGCTTACACGTCTTGCAGGTGCTGGGCTGTTGTTGTTTAATGAAACTGCTTCATTCCAAAAGAGCAAGTTTCTTAGGGTGTTTCTCACTCTCCTTCACTCCTTATAAACTGTCCTGCTCTTGTTGCCCATCTGCATGCTGGAACAGATGAGTGTCTTGAAGCATCAGTCTGCTTATAGCTGTGTGGTGGGAGGGGCTGATGGTTCAGGAAGGGGTAGAGTTGAGACAGGAGAAAGGGCAAATGGCACGGGCACCTTTCAGTCTGGGAAAGGTGGCATCTCCTCCTGGGAGTGACAGGGAAACTGGTCTGATGAGCAGAAGGAGATGCCAGTGGTGTTTGATTGCTCCCTGACCTGTCACTGCGAAATGGAAATGAAGTCCAGCCAGAAGGCACTAAGTAGGCATTATTTTGTTTCAGTGCTTTGAACCTTTGCTAAGGCGTGGGTTGTCAGTAGGTACCTGCATGAAAAACCTGCCCTGAAACAGCAGCCAACCAGAGGGGAAACCATTTCATTGCTGCTCAGTGGATTTTGCTGAAAACAAGTCTGCAGAGGCTTGGTTTGCTGCCCAGTTCAGTCTTCTCAGGTGGGTTAAAGTTTTTCCCTGGGCAGCTGAACTCAGTGGCTCTATTTTCAGGCTCACTGCTGGGAGGATCCCTGGAGGGGCTGCAGGGAATGCAGGAGGGGTAGTGTGGATTCTTCCCACGTGCAGGGAGTTGAGTGGACAGACAGGGAAGGAGAGGAGTGTCGTCTGGGCTTATCTCACCCAGGCATCTGCTCACAATTCACCACTTGTAGTCATGGTGCCAGCTGGCAGGACAGTTTTCCTGATGTAAATTATCCATCCGTTCTGAGGGGCCTGAATACAAGGATACCTTTTGTCTGTAGGGACGAATTCCTAACTTGGGGGGGGGGAAAGGGAGGAGTTTGTAAAGATCTAAATGGCATTTGCTTACATTTTTTCCAGTCTATCTTTATGGGTTTTCAGCGTGGCGCGTTTTCTGGTGGACCTTGGGATACACAATTAGGCGATAACCCTGCTGAGGAAGGGCTGTGATTGCTGGTGGCAGCATCTGAGCAGGTTGTTGGGGTGGAAGCATCCCCTGAAATCAAACAACTCTGAATGTTTTCAAAGCCACTGCTGCTGCCCCTCCAGGCAGCCAGGACTTGCTCTGTTGAATCCATAATTGCAATACTGCCTGGAAGGCTTGTAGATGTGCTTGCTTATTGTAGAGAAAGACATGAAAGGTTTTCCACTTCAGCCTGAATTGTCAGAAGGGGCTGGTTATCTTGTCACCTTGTCACTTGGCTGGTGGGCAGCTTCATGCCTTGGAAAAGATGCAGTTTTAAACAGCACAGCTCATGATTTTGAGCTCTGGGTGCTTTAAAGACAAGTCAGGTTGTGCTTATGGTTACTGATTCCAGCATGTGGAGTTCTTCCTGTAAAACAGATCTGCCACTTCTCAGTACACAGAAGGAAACATTATCTGAAATTTGACGCTATCAGACACTTCAGAACCAAACCGAGATCAAAATAATGACCAGCTTCTAGGAACAGGAGAACAGTGACTTTTTGTCTTTTAAATGAAGTGTTTAAAAGTGCCTTTCACCTGCTTATTGCTGTCACCATTTCTCACCGTAATAGCTGGGAATGTTTATTCAGCCCCGAAAGACTTGAAAGCAACCCGGGCTGCTTATCTTTGCTAGAAAAAGGCTCTGGAACCTCGAAGAGCTGCCAGGCTGCTCAGCAAAGGTTTTGTGAACGGTGGGGAAACGCGTTTATTTCTTTCCACAGCACACAGCCGCTGTCTGTGCATTAACTGCATTCCTCTTTCGTGCCATTAACTGCACTTCCCAAGGAGTTACGTTCCCAGCTGCCATATAAATGTCTTTATCACCTGGATTGCTCGGTCGGGGTGGGGGATTTTGAACGTGTTTGCCTTGGCCTGGCGTGTAAAACTGGAGGTGAAAAAGGGAGGGTCCTTCACCGTTCAGCACAAGGGGTTTCTGTGGAATGTGTTTTCATGCTGCCCAGAGTGCAGTTGGCATGTGCTGGGCCTCTAGCTGAGCTGGGATTTTTTGCGAGGAGCTGTGGAAGACCTTGCCCAGGAACAGGGATCATAATCCAGTTATAGTGGAGCGGAAAAAAAAAAAAAAAGAGTTCTTTTCCGGGACATGCAGGCTGTGACCCAGCCTGGAGGCAAAAGCTGAAAGCTCTGTGTGAGTGAGAGCACGCCCCCGGCCCCCTCTTCATTCCCAGCATTCTTTTGAAACATTTCCTCCCCAAAACCATCTCGATGAAGCCTTCACATGGGGGATTTTGCTTCACATCAAAGGAATGCAGTACCAGTGGAGGAAAACTAACCACTCCAAGTCAAAGGAGCAGGATATTCCTGACAATTCAGCTGACACAGCTTAATGGAGTGTTCTTCATTGTGTTGACTCTGGGCTTATTTTTTTTCCCCCTTCTTGAGTCATGGAATGGCTGCTCTTGCCTGATGTCTTCAGTATTTTAACTCATTGTGGAAGTTGTCTAGGGAAATCCCACCAGGGCAGACTTTCAGCCTTACATTTTGCTTGCCTTATATTTTTAGCGTGTGAGTTCAAAGAAAACTCTCTCATTAAGCTGTTGACAGTTTTCCTGTTAATAAAACCGTGATAGTAGGTCTGGTTTTTAGTTGCTGCCCATACAAGGTGTTGGTGAAGTTCTGGGATAGGCTGGCAAAGTTGCAGGTTGACACATACATACCCTGGAGTTTTCCTGCAGAACAATGACGAGGCAGTTGCTTTTAGGGTTCCTTACCTTTACCTGGAAAAAATGGGGATTAAATCGTGGATTTGTTTGGCATTCCTTTCTCGTGGACCTGAAGAAGATATTTGTGCATGGCCAGCCTCTTTGCTTCTGTCAGTTGTGAGTTTCTGTCCCTGAAACATATTTTGCCTTCAGTGAGCAGCTCTCTCTCTGAGTGTTGATCTCTTGGAGTTTCCAGCCCTTGTGGAAGGTGCCAGTTTGACATTAATGCTGTGATTGCTGCTTGCTTGTCCTCTGTATGTGAGAAGATCTCATTAAACAATCAACCCCAAACCAGCAGTGAGCAAGTACCGAACAAGAGCCACAGATTGTGAATGGTCTGGCTTCCAGTCTTGTGCTTAGGTCATCTGTTACCACACACATGACATAAACAAGGAAAGGGTTTTTTGGGGGAGATATTAGGGGGTTTGTATTTGTCCAACACCCCAGCTGTCCTGCATCTCACACACAGACAGTACCTCTTGGTGGGTGGCTCTAAACACAGGATGGGTCTTTTCCTATCCTGGGGACATGTAGTTTTTCAGGTGCTGCGTGTCTTGATCTTTGCTTTATTTTTTTTTTTTTTTTCCTGGCCTGTTGATTTCTGAACCCTTTGCCGTGCTTCTCCTGCTGCTTTGGTTCCTGGTGGCTGGCAGGCTCTGGGTGTGACGTGCCTGGGCCCAGTCTAACCAGTTAAAATTTAACATGGTGGAGTTCATTCATTTTACAAGTTGAGGTTAAATCCTTGTGACTCCTACAAGCTGAAAAAAACTGTTTCTCAATCAGCTGAGACTCTTCTAGCGGCTGTTGTTTTGGAACCAGTGGTGGCTTCAAGTTCTGCTTAGAGCAGTGTTTTTCTTGGAAGTGGTGGGAGCATAAAAGAGCGTGGCGGGGACTAAACACCCGAGGTTTTATTCCAAACAAACCTCACGTTGTTTCAGCGAGCCCCCTACGTGCTCCGGGGTGTCCTGATGGTACACAGCCTGTTTGCAGAGGTGGAGCAAGAACAGCTGGCACACATCTGTGCTCCTCCTCCTCCTGGGAACGTGCCCCTCCTCCAGGGGGAATGGTGGAGGGAGGTGGCTGAATGCTCAAGTCTCTGGAGAAGAATCCACGAGGGGGGACAATGTGCTGTCCTCCACAAACCTGTTAGGAGGTGAATAGAGGGCAGGGAGGTGGGTTTTTGTTTATCCTCCTAGCAAACATGGAATGTGGCTAGGTTGTAAATCACTGCACTCTGATCCAAAATGTGTCTTGGTGACTTGAAATATGCGGTCTGGGAAATTTAAACTTCGCTTTGGCTTTCCAGTGAGTGGAAGAGGTGTGTACTCAGTAATTCAGCGCTGGAAGAAAGGCTCTGTGAGTAATAGGAGTTTGAGATATTGTCTGCTTAGGGAGGAAGCAGAGGTACAAGCCAGACTTCTACCTCTCTGGTTAATACTGTTTCATTCATACATGTGTTTGGAACAAACACCATCAAATGTTAACTTGGGGCCTGGCCTTAGACACCCACAAACTGTTTGGGGGTTTGATGTAGTCTGTCATCAGACTACATCAGTCTGTCATCTCTCAACTTCTGCCTCCTCTTCCTTCACCTTGTCCCTGCTGGGCGGTTCAGTGCTGGACTGGAAGAGGCACTCCTGGCGTCCTGGGTAGCACTGGGAGATGTTTCCCCAAAGAGGGAACTGCGGTGCAGCTCCTCCCGTTCTCTCCCAGCCCCAGCCTTTCTCACGGCCGTGCCCTCTCTCCCGCAGGGAAGGCCTTCGACATCACGTACGTGCGCCTCAAGTTCCACACGAGCCGGCCCGAGAGCTTTGCCATCTACAAGCGCACGCGGGAGGACGGCCCCTGGGTACCCTACCAGTACTACAGCGGCTCCTGCGAGAGCACCTACCGCAAGGTCAACCGCGGCTTCATCCGCACCGGCGAGGACGAGCAGCAGGCGCTCTGCACCGACGAGTTCAGCGACATCTCCCCCCTCACCGGGGGCAACGTGGCCTTCTCGACGCTGGAGGGGCGTCCCAGTGCCTACAACTTCGACAACAGCCCTGTGCTGCAGGTGCGTGAGCGGGGCTAAGGAAGGGTGGGGTGGGCTGAGCTGGGCACTTTCACGTGTGGTGGTTGTGGATGGGTGGTGGTGGCTTTGTGCCTGCTGGGCTGGGCTGGGCTGCACTGCAGCCCTTGTTCATCATGAAAGGCCCTTGCACAGGTAGGTTGGGATGGACGTTCCTAAGAGGCGCTTTTGAGCTCTCGGCTCTGTTGTTTTCGGTACAGAAAGCAAAGCTGATGGCACTGAGGTTGGTTTGTCACTAGACATCGTGGAAGTCTTCAGAGGATGGGTGCAAATTTCTGCCTGTGGACATTTGTTGCTCTAGATACAAGGACAGAGGAAGGTTAAAGCCTCTGCTCAATTTATATTTGAGGCATCTTGTGTGTATAGTTTGAGTAGAAAAAAATTTAGAAATACGAGATTTTTCTAAACAAAGCATTACAGGAACCCCTGACCTGTTCTCTTACGTGTGTGTCGGAGCAGAGGAGATGGATTTTATCCACAGTGTTTTTCTCTTACAAGTGGCTTGGCAAGAGGGGTTTGGTTGGGTTTTTTTGTTGTTCACAGTGGTGTTTGGGCAGTGGTCAGGAGCACACTGGAGCAGCAGTTTATCTGGTTTACTTGCCACTTTCTGTGTTCTGCTTGGTGATTTCCCAACTTAAATTGCAACAAGGAGCTAAAGCTGTGGGGTTTGCACCACTGGGGCTCCTTGTCTTCCTTTCAGAGCTGTCATTGGCATCACTTCCCTTCCCTCTTAGAGTAGCAGGGGACAGACTGAGACGTGAGCACCCAGCAGGCTCGAGGCTCGCCTCTCTGATCCCTAGGCAGGAGAGCAGAAACTGGTGGGTCTTGTTTCTGCAAACAGAAATAAAGATTAATGGGAAAGGAAGAACTTGAGAAATGGAAAAGAACCAGTTTGGCCACCTCGTTGGTGCAGCCAACCCCTGCAGAAAACCACGTCTTATCGTTACGGTGAACGCAGAGATTTCAAGTCAGCCACACGTATAATTTTCTGATAGACTTCTCTGTTTTAGGCCTAGAGACCTGACTGCCAGTTTCCTAAAGTATGTACAAACCTCTGGTGTTGCTTTTCAGAACTGAAGTAAACGTGTCTTTCGTGCTTGGCATTTCCATGTGTGTAGGGCAGCGTTTGCAACTCGCTCAATCTTCCCGGGCTGGCCGAGCAGCGGTGCAGCTGCAGCACAGCTGTATGTACAGTTGTGTTCTTCTTGTGTTCTTCTCTTACGGCACTGCAAAGCTGTAATAAAACCAGGGAGGTGCCAATGATAGCCGTGGGCTGATGTGAAATTTGGGGGCAAGGCTGCGTTTGCTACCTGTGGCTGGAGGAGGGCGGGTCGGTGCATTGAAGATGCTGTGTAAATATTATGAAAAACTCTTGTGCTGCGAGTCAGATCTGCCTGTCTGTTTGTCTTCCTCAGCCTCCCCCGGCCTTGTCCATCTGTCTGTCTGTGACTTTCAGCCTGGTGCAGCATGTCTGCAGACAAGTGCAGCCTAAAGCTTTTCCCTTTGGTGCTGCGTAGCTTTGCAGGAGCTCTGCAGGCAGGCAGATCCCTGCAGTTAGCAAGCTGGCATAATCACCTGCGCTGCACTTCTTGCTGGAGAGGTTGCCCGCTGCTTCCCAGCTGAGAGCAGTCAGGATGTGGAGAGGCACTGGAAAGGGTATCCAGAGAGGAGTGGGGGCCAGGAAACTCACTGGAACCAAGAGGATACGGTGTAAGGCCTCTGGGGCAGGGGCGTGTGAGGCTGCGAGGGGCAGAGGGGGAAAGGATGAGGAAGGAACGTGCTGATTGATGAATGGCATTCCTTAATAGACCTGCTAATGACACAGCACTGCTGTGCTCTCCAGAGGGATGTTGGATGTTTCATCTGATGGGATTTCTCTCTGCTCTAGGAATGGGTGACGGCTACAGATATTAGAGTGACCCTCAACCGTCTGAACACATTTGGAGATGAAGTTTTCAATGACCCAAAAGTTCTCAAGTCTTACTACTATGCAATTTCTGACTTTGCTGTGGGTGGTAGGTGAGTAGACAATAAAACTCGTACTTACTTAAAGCTTTTGGTCAGGTTTTGGTTATACTCACATGATATCATTAGGCTCTGATCTTTACTGACCGTCCTAAACCAAAAATGCAGTAGAATGAATTTTACGTAGCTTGCAGACACTGTGCATAAGCTTTTGTGGCTGTAATTTCAGGGCTGACAAGACACTGAATATTTTTTTCCCTTCATTAGATGAAATATTAAGTGATTTGGGAGGGTGGAGGTTGGAAATAGTAACAGAAATATAAAACAGAAGAAGAATTTTTTTTCCTGCCCTGTGCTTTGTGTAACTTTTAAAATATGGTTTTAATTGTTCTCTGCCTTTATCTGTAGCTAGAAAAACAGTAAGTAGAAAATCTCAATGTCTCTTCTTCACATATGTTTCGGGAACTATCTCCTGTGAAGATCTGGAGCACTGTAGGACATGGTTGTGGTTGTCTGTTCCTTTTGCCAAAGCCTACTGCAGAATGTTTAAACCTCAAGTAGTTGATGACAAAATGTTTTAATAAACAGAGCTGAGACCAGTGCAGTGTTTTGGACTGTTTGCAGAGACCAGTCCTGAGCCTGGGATTTGGCCACGTGGGGATTTGTGCTGGCTGTACCACCGGTCTTGGAGGTCCCTGGACTTCTGTGTTAGTCACCTCTGTGCTATTTAATTTCTTGCTGATACCACAATAGCCCACACCCAGTGAGCACGCCGTGTTCTGGGCTCTCACCAGGGAGAAGCTGTGCAAAATGTATTAACCAAACGCCAACCAAACCTTTGCTTCTCCTACTCAGCTCACTCTAAAGACTGCAAAGGAGTTGGTGAACTTTCTCCCACTCCTAAATGCCTATCTGAAGTGTTCTGCACCTCTTTGTTTTGTAGAATGGTTTGGTTTGGAAGGGACCTTCAGAGACCATCCAGCCCCCACTTTGGAGAGGGACATCTTCCACTAGCCCAAGTCCCATCCAACGTGACCTTGAGCACTTCCAGGGCTGGGGCAGCCACAGTTTCTCTGGAAGCTCCTCATCACCTTCATTGCAGAGCATTCCTTCCTTATGTCTGATCTCAACCCACCCTCCTTCAGTTTAAAACTATTGCCACTTGTCCCATCACTACAGGACCCGGTTAAAAGTCTCTCTCCATCTTGCAACCCCCCTTTAGATATTGGAAGGCCTCCATAAGATCCCCCTGGAGTCTCCTTGTTTTGAGTTCTCCCTCACTTTTGCTGTGACCCTCTGCCTTTGGATTTGTGTCTCATCTCAGACCTTCGGATCTGGTCCCTGTTTTGGGGGATGGCTCCGTGAGTCACCTGGATCCCCAAGAGTTTAATTACCTGTTCCTTGCCTCTCGTTGACCAGGTGCAAATGCAACGGGCACGCCAGCGAGTGTGTGAAGAACGAGCTGGGGAAGCTGGTCTGCAACTGCAAGCACAACACCTTTGGGGTGGACTGTGAGAAGTGCCTTCCCTTCTTCAACGACCGTCCCTGGAGGAGAGCGACAGCAGAGAGTGCCAACGAGTGCCTGCGTACGTGTGGCCACCCTTCAGGGGACAGCTGTCTCCTCTGCCTCTGCTGGGGGACAGAGGCTGGCCCTGTGTGGTTGCAGTTACCTCAGTTGCCGTCAGTCAGTCAATGGGACTGTTAGTTGTTCTGTTCCTATCCTGTAGGAGCTTTCTGCTGGATCCCTAGGAAAGGGGCAGCTCCCTTCTGGAGAAGGATGGGAGAGACATTTAGGTGTGCTGCAAAAATGTAGAGTCTTGTACTTCCTGGCACCCACAGAAAAGAAGTGTGTATTTAGGATGCTGGAGTATAATTGCCCTTATGAAAGCTTCTCATTTAGCATCTGCTGACTTACCCTTGTACTTGGGTTAATGTTTCTTACAGTTAATTGTTAACTGTTAGTTGTCAGCTGTTTCGTCCCATTTTGAGGTTGTTGCAGCAGTTCTGGACTGAAAATGCAGCTCTCTGTCATGGAACACCAGTTTGCTTGGGTTTGTGTCCCAGACCACAGCTCCTGGTAGTTTACTTTATGGGGAAGCTTTTTCAGACAGAAAAGCTTTCTTCCTGTCTGACCTCTGTGTGTCTTGATCAGTCCCAGCTGTCTGGTCAGGACCTTTGTCTTCCCCTCAACAGGCTGGTGAAACTGGGTTGTCCTGCTGCCTGGACAGATGGGATTTGCAATCCAGGGGAGAGACTCTCCTTACAGCCTGGAGTAGCCTCGCTGTTACCTTCTCATGCTTGTTTGGATGATGGAGATTGGTATTGCTGCGTGGGAGGGCAGCGTTTTGGCTGCAAAGGGTGGTGTACAAGGCTGCAGCCTGGTGTGCAAGGGAGTGGAGTAGGAAGCGCTGGTTTTCTTGGGGATGTAGATGAGAATGGTGCGTTTCATCCTCACAGCCTCATCCAGCCACCACAAAAAGGCGCTTCTCCCTTTCAGCCTTCATGCTGCACAAACGCCTCGGGGCTCAGGATGGTTTAAAACCTCCTCTGCCTCTCAGTACTGAGCTTTGCAGGGTTCTGCGCTGTCAGTTACCGGTGGCCCCTTGTCTTTGCAGCTTGTGACTGCAGCGGGAGATCCCAGGAGTGCTACTTCGACCCCGAGCTGTACCGCTCCACGGGCCACGGCGGCCACTGCACGGGCTGCGCCGACAACACGGCCGGCCCGCACTGCGAGCGCTGCAGGGACGGCTTCTACCGCCTGGGCAGCGACGAGGGCTGCCAGCCCTGCAGCTGCAACCCCGTGGGTAAGCCCTGCCTGCTGCAGCCCTCCAGGCACAAACCCTTAGTTGCTTATTTCTTGCTTTATTTTATTTTTTTATCTTCTGCATGTGAAATGTTTTATCGCGTTGAGTTTTGGTTTGAGCTGTCCTCGGATTGGGTGCTTCACCCCTGACGCACTTAACTCCTTCAGATGTATTCTGAAGGTTTGCTTGGTTGTTTGTTTTTTTTTTCCCCACTGTGTATGTGTTGCCGTGGACGCTCCCAGTACTAAAGAACTCATTTAAATTCTTAATAACCGAGATGATATGAGTGGATATTTCGGGAAGTTGTTCATACTGAGGAATTGTAGTGAACTTTAGCTGCTGCATCACTTTCTCCTGCTGAGTGTCCAGGCACTATAAATACAAACCAGTGAAACATTAAACACAAAAGGGGTGGGGATGAGATAAAAACAAAGTGAACTCAAAATATGTAGTTAAACTCCTTTTTTTTATTTAAAAAAAAAATAAATAAAAGAAGGTGAGGGGAATTCTGGCAGGAGAACAAATCTTTTGTTGTCAAGGGAACCACTTGACCTGTAAGGAATGATCCCATAACTACACCAGCCCGCAGTAATTAAGGGGGAAGGAGAGAAAAGGGTAACACATAGTAAGGTATGATGTGAGGTTTCAAAATAGAGGAACTGGAATAAGTAATTGCTTGCAGCATGCCCTAAAAGCAGCCAGGGAGAGGTCTGCCAGGGTGCATCTCCTATCTAATTTGGTCAGAGAGTTGTACAGTTGTGAAATTTTTGACCAATAAAGGCCCTTTCTTCTTCTATTTGCTCTTCCAGGTCGTGTCAGACTTTATTTAAAGATGGGTGAGGGTTGGTGTCAGCTGAGACAGTGGAGAAGATGCAGGGAGGTGACCTCTCAGGTCTTTAGGGACAGCTTTCAAAGGGCTTTATAACTTAGCCATCAGCTTGTATCCCGTGGCACATTGGCACCCAGGGTGTATTTGAATCCCCTGGATATGTTTAGATTGCTATTTTTTGTCTGAGTGCTGTTTTTTCCTAAATAATCCTGAGTGGGACTGCAAAGGGGATTTGAACCTTGGCTGTATATGGTAAAGGTTTTGTGAGTTCTTCTATCCTGTCCAGCCTAATCATCTTATAACTCTTCACTTTGCTGTAATCTTCTGGTGTGGATTGAAGTGGAAACAAGCAACTATTTCTGTATATTAAAACGTTTTTCTCCTGGGAGTTAACTCCTGGAGTGCTGACAGCTCCAAGACTGCTTAGGAGAAAGCATTTTGTCCACCGTGGATTAAAGAAACCTGCTCCTGCGTTTTGTGCAAGTGCTCTTGGACAGAGCAGTACTGAGGAAGGTGTCCTTCCAAAAATAAAGAGTTTTGCTCAAGAGTTTGTTAAGAGTTCATAGTGGCACATTGCAGCCTCGCTCTGAGGAGGCAATTTAGTCTTTAAATCCTCCTTGGGAATTGAGGGAGGAACTTGGAGCGTGACAGGGAGAGGTCAGGATATCCCCTGGCAAAGGGGAGATGGTGATTAGGGGGAACACGGGGAATTCAGGGAATAAAATGTCGGAAATGGTGTGTTGCAGGATAAAACAGGCACGGAATTAGAAGCATGCAAAGGTGAGTGTTAATGAAGCAGGAATAAGGACAAGGATGCGATTTGAAGTTAAAATTATATATTGAAAGGTTGGTTGGTAGGAATCAAAGGCTGAGTATAGTTTGGGAAAACTAGATAACAAGTCATCTGTCTTACAGCACCAGGGGAATAATCCCTGTGAGCTAGGGGCAGCTTTTAGGTAAGCTGTCACACAGCTTGAAGCTGTGCTTCCCACTTTCTTCTCCCTTTTTGTGAAGTTTCAGAGCTTGGAGGCTGATAGAGCTGTGTGTGTGTGTCCCTGCTGTCCCCACAGGCTCCCTCAGCACACAGTGTGACAGCTACGGCCAGTGCAGCTGCAAGCCCGGCGTGATGGGGGACAAGTGTGACCGCTGCCAGCCGGGCTTCCACTCCCTCTCCGAAGCTGGGTGCAGGTAGGGGGGACTGCAGCTCTCTAAAGTAAAGCTGCACCCTTTGGAAAACTTTCCCTGTGTGGCTCTGAACGAGTTGTCCTCTCTCCTGACTGTGGCAGGCCCTGCTCCTGCAATCCAGCTGGCAGCACAGGGGAATGCAACGTGGAGACGGGGCGCTGTGCGTGCAGGGACAACGTGGAAGGCTTCCACTGCGAGAGGTGAGCTGCTCCTCCCGTGGGCCTCGTGTCAAGAATGAGAAACATTCGAGAGGTGACCCGGGGTTAAGCGTCAGGGAAATGAGTTCTCTTTCCTTCGTGTCTTCAGGTGCAAACCTGGATTTTTCCATCTGGATTCCTCCAACCCGAGGGGCTGTACCCCCTGCTTCTGTTTCGGACACTCTTCAGTCTGCACCAGTGCTGTGGGCTACAGCATCTACAGCATCACCTCCGACTTCCAGTTCGGTAAAATTGCCTTCCTTTGTACCTCTCGTTGGGCTGTGGACTCAAGTCAGAAGCTATTAAAAAAAAAAAACAACTCCTTCCTTTCGAATCTTGGGCAGGCAGGTCCAGGATCCCTCCTTTGGAAGCTGGAGCTTCTATGTCTGCAGCTTGTTTGTTCAGCTAGTACGAACTCACAGCTCTGGCTTTGGGCAGTTATTGTACACCAGGCAGGTGCAAGTGGGAATTGCAAATGCAAAGCTTTTCTAACCTGAGAGGTGTGCTGGCAAGAGAGCATTTCCTCAGTTTTAGAACCAAATCAGGAGTTTCTGATTGACAGGATTAAAATCACTTCAGATTTGGAGTTTAAGTGGCTCTGAATAAAACACAGTCGTGTTTCCAGTGAGTCTGTAAGCTCAGGAAAAACCTTTTTTTCTCATGCAGCCAGTTTCCTGTGTATGCGTGTTTTCATGCTGCGTAGTCTGAAAAGAACATCTTTTTAATTAAAATTCCACTGGAGAACAGTTCATACAAAGGCTGCAACTCTCAACAAGTCGTAGGGGACTGCAGGTTTTTCCGTCCCTGTTTAAGCTCTTTAGAACTAAAGAAGGTTTTGAACGAGTAAGTCGTCATAGGGCTCAAAGTTCAGAGGGTTCAAGTCAGCGCAGGGGTTGGGGGTTTAAACAGTAAAGGTGATGTTTGTTACCTAAGTTCTTCTGCGCAACTGCTCTCTGCAGCCTGTCAGTGCCCGTGCACAGGCTGTGGAGTCGCTAATATACAAACAGTGCGACGTGAGAAGTTGTGTGCGAAGCCACGTCTTCTGAGGGTGTTAATTCTGGCACGTGTGCTCTTGCAGGAGAGGACGAGTGGCGTGCTGAGCAGCGCGATGGCTCGGAAGTGTTGCTGCGGTGGAGCGCGGAGAGCCGGGATGTCTCGGTGATCTCGGACACCTACTTCCCCATGTATTTCGTTGCGCCACGTAGGTCACTCCAAAAAGCGTGGCTTTCTGTGCTGCTTGCGTGCCCTTTCCCGTTCCCTGACTGTAAAGGGTTTCTTATCCTTTCCAGGCAAGTTCTTGGGCAACCAGGTTTTGAGTTACGGGCAGAACCTGAGCTTCTCGTTCCGCGTGGACAAACGGGACACGCGGCTCTCCGCAGAGGACCTGGTGCTGGAAGGGGCCGGGCTGAGAGTGTCGGTGCCGCTCATCGCCCAGGGCAACTCTTACCCCAGTGAGAGTGCCCAGACCTACACCTTCAGGTACGGTGGGCGCAGCCTGGGTGTGCCCCTGGCCTACTGAGCTCTCGAGGAAACCAGGATCATTAATTTTAGCTCGGAAGAGGGTTCTTATCGGGGTGATTTTCGCTCGCTGTCAGGTAGCCTTGCATAAGCGCACGCAGAGGATGTTGTAAGAGCATTCCACCCTTGGAAAGGGTGCAGCTGTTAACATCTGAAAGCTGTGCTGATGATGCATGGCCCTTCTCCCTAGGCTCCACGAGGCTACAGATTACCCATGGAGGCCCGCTCTTACAGCGTTTGAGTTCCAGAAGCTTCTCCACAACTTGACTTCCATCAAGATCCGCGGGACGTACAGCGAGAGAAGTGAGTCGCTGAGCAGAACACCCCAGGAGAGGGGAGGGGGTGGACTCGTTGGTCTGGTGCTTGGGGTTACTTCATTGTGAGGCTGTGAATAGCTGGGGTAGCTTATTGGGCAGAGCTTTGTGCCAGTGGATTTTCACCTGGTCTTCCTGTGTAATGGCTTCTCCCAGGCCTCATGAAGAGGATATGGGGAAGCAAAGTGCTGTCTTTGAGAGTCTGGAAGCTCAAAACTCATTACCTGCTGATTCTTTGTTTCTAAACATGGGGATTTTGCTGTGTTGCAGAGCTGCTGTCTTCCACACTGATAAAAATACATAGTAAAGAGACGTGGTAGGAGAGATGCAGGGAGTTTACAACACAGTTTTTGCTACACTAGGAGTGGGTACATCCCCCCTGTTTCCAGGTCTTGCCTTGGCACGACAGATGGGAAGGATGGCGTCTTGAAAGTGCTGCCAGTGCAGAACTGGAGTGAAAACTCTTTGCAATGTGGGTTTATAAGAAGTCAGGCATGAATTAGGAGCAAAAATGTGTCCTTGGGTGGTGTTGAGTGATAAAGAATTTTTCAGAAAGATACAAGGGCTGGATTTGCATTTGGGGAAGGTTGGAAAGCTGCAGATGTTTTCAGTAGGGATGGCTTGTGAAGAGGAATGCGGGGTTGTGAAATGGAGGGGAGGAAAGATGTGGAGCAATATGAGGAAGCTGAGGCTCTGCTCGGTGCACTGGAGCTGCTGCAGTGGTACAGTCACAGCGGTATAAGTTAAAAGCCAACTATGTTGTGTCTGGGCTCTGTTTTGCCCCAGGGAAAGGGGCTGGGAGAAGAGGGGGGAAGTGCTGAAATGCTGGAGGAACGAACGGCTAGAGAGGAATAGCTGAAGAGCTCGCCCTCAGGTGTGTTTTGCAGACAGTGTATTAAAATTGCTGGAGAGGTGGTCTGTCCTGTCTTGAAAGACAGGAATTGGTTCTGGTATTTGATGTGGAAATGGAACCCGTGCCCATGTAAAATATAACTTAATTTTAACTGACTGTACTCGCTCACCTGCTCTTCTCAGCATCCTCCTCTGTTACTCTCATCTTTCCTGCTCTGCACATGCCCTTCACGTGGACTCTTTTCTTACATGTCTAAACCTTCCTGGAGGATTTTGCTTCTTGATCCCCCTCTCCACCTGCGAGCACCCACCCCTCTGTCCTTTGTACCATTCAGCTGTGTGTTCTGGGAGGTGCTGGTGAGAGCCTTTGTGGTTTACAAAGAATTTCCCCGTTGGTGCCTTCTAGGTGCCGGCCACCTGGATGACGTCACCATCACGAGCGCTCGTCCCGGACCCGGCGTGCCCGTGGCATGGGTGGAGAGCTGCTCCTGCCCCGTGGGGTACGAGGGGCAGTTTTGTGAGCGCTGCACCTCCGGCTACCGGCGAGAGACCCCGAGCCTGGGGCCCTACAGCCCCTGCGTGCCCTGCGCGTGCAACGGGCACAGCGAGACCTGCGATCCCGAGACGGGTGAGAGGGGCTGGCGATGACGGGGAGGGCGACTCTTCCTTTCTAGGGTTGGACGAGGAAGCAAAACCCACTGTTCCCTCTCTGTTCCAGGCACGTGCAACTGCAGGGATAACACGGCGGGCTCTCACTGTGAGAAGTGCAGGGACGGCTATTACGGTGACGCGACGGCCGGCACAGCCTCGGACTGCCGGCCCTGCCCCTGCCCGGGCGGCTCCAGCTGTGCCATCGTGCCCCGCACCAAGGAGGTTGTGTGCACCAGCTGCCAGGCTGGCACTACAGGTGTGTTACTACACAAAAAGCTGTCTCCTGCATCCACGTGCTTGTGGGAACGTGTCTCCTGCCTGTTCCGGGGCTCTGATCCACAGTGTGAAAGCTGCTGTGTCTTCTGGTTCCAACCCTTCTCCTTTTCCTCAGCCCTATTTTCTGTCCTGTGGGAGGCCAAGGGCTTCCCATGTTCCTTGTGCCTGTCTCTTGAGAACAAAAAAAGGCTTGGTCTGTGCAAAGGCTGACCGTGTCTGTGCTGTGTGTAGGTGAGCCATGCTGGTTTCTCTGGTAATTGCACGGTGTTGGGCAGCAAACAGATTTAAAAGAGCCAGGGAGGTGGGTCAGGCTGAAGTAAAATTAGAAGATGCAGTTTGCCAGCCAGGGAGGCACTACAGGATGCTTCCTAGGAAAAGCAGGAAGGCTGCAGTGACTCACAAACACACTGCCCAAAAAAATACAAGATCAAACTAGTGCCCAGCAGTTTTAAAGAGAAATATATGAAAGGATAGAGATCTTTTTTTCTTAGCAATAAGCTGTGAAGTCCAAGCATGCAGGTGAGTGGTTAAGCAGTTGTTTTGTTCTGCCTGCCAACAGCAAAGAAGCCTTAGGATGGCTGGCAGCCTCCTCCCTGCTTCTCTGCTGATTTTATGCTTGGCATGGCAGAGTCTAAAGTCCAGAATACCTGTAAATGCTTGACGTGCTTAGAAAACCCCCTGACCAAGCAGCTCCTGGGGGTTCCCATGGGTGCCACTGAACCAAAGAGCAGTCCAGGGGCCCAGACTGCAGCAGCTCTGGTGTCTGTACAGGCTCGTATTTACTTGTAACTGTGTGATTGCACAGGAGCTCCACCTGTCTCATGGCACCTTTCTGGGATGTGAGGGGAAAGGGGGTTTGTGTGCAAGAACTGCCTAACAAATGGAATTTATAGCTGGCTGGGGAGGTCAGATCTGCAGTAAGTGTAGGGAGCTGCTGAGTTGGATGCTGCAGTGGCTGCCCATGGAGGTTTGGCACATCTCGTTGGCAGTGGAGCTTCCTGGAGCAGTGATGCCCCACGGAGCTTTACCTGTTTGGAACTCCTAAATTTACAACAGATTACAGCAAACAGGTTTGGCTTAAAGGGATATTAGGAAGAAAATTTTTTACAGAGAGAGTAATCAGGCATTGGAATGGGCTGCCCAGGGAGGTGGTGGATTCACTGTCCTTGAAGGTTTTTAAGATGAGACTGGATGTGGCATCAGTCTGGTAACCATGGCAGGGTTGGACTTGATGATCTCAGAGGTCTTTTTGCAACCCGGTTGATTCTGTGATTCTATGACAGGAGGGAAAGGAGGAGTGGAAATGATTCATAATGCAAAGTTCCAGTGAAAAAGCAGCTTGAATTTAGACATGGGGAGGGATTTGTGTCTGACCCCAGTAGGAGGGTGGAAGTGCAGGAAGCTGGAAAGCTTTTGGAAAGGGACTGCAAAGGAGATCCTGTGTGAGGTGGCAGCAGAGTGCTTCCTGCTGCAGCACCTGAGTCTGTGCTGTGTCCCAGGCAAGAGGTGCGAGCTGTGTGACGACGCCTATTTCGGGGACCCGCTGGGCGAAAACGGCGCCGTGAGGCCCTGCCGCCTGTGCCAGTGCAACGACAACATCGATCCCAACGCCGTGGGCAACTGCGACCGTCAGACCGGAGAGTGCCTCAAGTGCATCCACAACACCGCTGGCTTCTACTGCGACCGCTGCAAGGACGGCTTCTTTGGCAACCCCCTGGCCCCCGACCCCGCCGACAAGTGCAGAGGTCAGAGCTGGCTCCTTGTGCATTTTACAGTGGTTTTGTCCCCAGAGAGATGCTGTTAGGACACAACGCCAGGCTGTTGCTTGTGCCCGTCAGCTGCGACGCGTGGTGGTGGTTTGGTGGTTCAAGCTTGTTACAATCCTTGTGTTTGTGGGCGCTCACTGCCACCGAGGCAAAAGCACTGTGCAGTGCAGGGGCTGGGCTGCTGGCTGTGCTTTGGAGCCAGGCCCATTTAGGGACCAGTGAATCCAACACCACAGGGGACCTCTAACTTTCTCCATCCCTTCTATTTTTGCAGCTTGTCACTGCAATCCCTACGGCACGGTGAATCAGCAGACGAGCTGCAATCAAGTGACTGGGCAGTGCGAGTGCCTGTCCCACGTCACCGGCAGGGACTGCAGTGCCTGTGAGCCCGGATTCTTCAACCTGCAGAGCGGGCGTGGCTGTGAGAGGTGATGTTTGCCTCGGCTTTGGGGCAAAGAGCCTGGTTCTGGAGGGTCTGGGCTTACCTTGTGCAGGGATGTGGTGTTTGTCACGAGTAAATGCTGTGCCTCAGCGCTGCTGTGGGTGGGGAAGAGCAGCGGTCAAGGAGTGGCTATTAATGCTGTGCAAAAAAGCCTGACTTATAAATAGCTTTATAAAGGGCTCCAAATCAGGGTTTTAAATAGAAGACTGCCACATGACTGGGTGATTGTAGCGGGAGCTCATGGGCTCCTTTCTTAGTGCAGGCAGCAAGTGACCTTGCACGGTTCAAAGGCTCGGTGCCTCGCCTGCTGTAGCTGCGCGGCGAGAAAAGCGGCTTTTGGCAAACGCGCAGATTGCACACTCCCCTTCAGGGAGGCACTTCACCCCTGTGTCCCTTCTGCGCCACATCTGATGTGTGTGTGTGTGTGTGTGTTCCTCCCCCAGGTGCAACTGCCATGCGCTGGGCTCCACCAACGGGCAGTGCGACATCCACACCGGGCAGTGCGAGTGCCAGCCGGGCGTGGCCGGCCAGCACTGCGACCGCTGCGAGGGCAACCACTTCGGCTTCGGCTCCGAGGGCTGCAAACGTGAGTCTGGCGGGCCAGAGCGAGGCAGATGGGAAGGGTGCTGCACACCCAGCCTTGCCATTGCATTCCTCCCGTCCATGGGAAGGTCCTTTCTCGCCACGCTCTTCGTCACAGAAGTTGGTGCTTTTATGTCCGCACCCCGCGTGGTGAAATTTGATCTCTGTGCTACAGCTTGTCCCCATTTGTTGTCATCTTTCCCTTATCCACCTCACTTATTAGATGCCCACCTATCTTTGGTGCAAATACACTCTCTGAGTCTTGGCCTGCAACAGTTCCGTTCCCTGTTGTTAAATCTGCACAACTGCTCTACCTATGGCCTCAGTGTACAGATTCTGTCTTGAGGAGCAACACACTGGAAAAATGGGATTATCTGAACTTTTCTCATTGATATCCCTGTAAAGAGCAGGAAAATTAACTGCAGGTGGTTACAGTGAAATGGGGTGGAATAGTGCTGTGTGGGAGAGGCAGTAGCAGCGCTGACCACGCGCCATGAACGTTGGGTCCCACCCGTGTATAGAAGCACCGTGATCAGGAGTGGGGGGGTCCAGCCGTGGGTTTCTGCCCCATGGCTCTTGCAGATGTCTCAGGGTGTTGAGGGTGTGCTGTCGGCCCGGGATGTTGGGGTATTTGTGCCTCTGCTGCAGTCTGACCGGGGTTACATTCCCGCAGCCTGTGACTGCGATCCCGAGGGCTCGCGCTCGCTGCAGTGCCGGGGGAACGGCCGCTGCGAGTGCAAAGAAGGCTTCGTGGGGACCCGCTGCGACCAGTGCGAGGAGAACTATTTCTACAACCGCTCATGGCCGGGCTGCCAGGAGTGTCCAGCCTGTTACAGATTAGTGAAGGACAAGGTAAGGCCGGCAAGGCTGCTGTTGGTACTGCTGGAGGCTGTGGCACAGGCCCGCTCGTGCGGCCTCTGGCTGCTGATGGCTGCCCAAAGCAGAGGGGCTCGAGGTGCTTCGCCGCGTCACAGCCGTGCCCTGTCCCTCCCGCGTAGGTGGCGGAGCAGCGCGAAAGGCTGCGGGAACTGGAAAACCTCATAGCCAACCTGGGGACAGGAGAAGAAGCTGTGACCGATCAGGCCTTCGAGGAGAGGCTGAAGCAGGCAGAGAGAGAAGTTACGGAGCTGCTCCACGAAGCGCAGAGGAGCAAAGGTGAGTTGTTGGCCTGATCAGACAGGGACCAGCTGAACGAGTTCTCTGCTTGATGTTCCTGTGCCCTCTGGACACAGCGTGTTTTATCTCAGGCCTGTGCTGCGCTGCAGGACCGACAGCTATTTCAGATGGCACTGAGTCAGTGTGTGTTGTTATCAGAACAGCAGTGCCTGTGCTTTCATCCCTGCTGTTCTCCCAGCGCTCTCTGTCGTATGTGCAAAGTAAAGATCTGCCTCTAGCCCCATGCAGGTGCAAGTGTTTTAGGTGTTAGCCTCTTCTCCAGATGCACGGGAGGGTTTTATTTGTTCAACAAACAGAAGACTTTTCCAGTACACTTATTGTGCTTATAGATTTGCTCAGACACCTTGGGATCAAGTAGTTCTTATTAGGATATCATCAGCAATCAGAAGGAAGGCTTCAAGATCCTGCTGGCAAGGGATTAATTATCCCACCATAAAAGTGTAGAAAGTCCTGAAGAGTGCTGTTGTGGTGGCTTTTAGCTGTTTTCCCTGTTAAACTCTGCTTTGAATTGATTCTTTTATTGTCACCTGTACCACAGGATGCCTGTGAGCAGGATGTTTGTCGTGTCTGTGACAGTGGTTTGTCCTTAGGGTGTCTTTAATGTATAAGATGATGTGTGTTTTGGAGAAGGGAAACCTGAAGACTATTGACTTTGCAGTAAAAGATGTTCCCATGGGAGCTGGTTCAGTGATTTCAGACCATTTTGGGAAAATCCATCCCCTTTGTGTGAACCTGGAACACACATCTAATGCTGGTGTTTGCTTGGGAAGATTCCTGCCAGTGGGAGTGATGCCTGAAGTTCTTCCTGGCTTTAGCTGAGGTAGATTTACACTGCCTGCTTGGCATCTGTGCCTAGATTATAGTCCCACATGAGGAGGTAGGAGGCTGGGGATGGAAGAAAGGGGAGGGAATGGATTGGGGTTTTTGCTGGTATTTTAGATCTTTCTTTCCATGTCTTAGAATTGTAGAATCATTTAAGCTGGAAAGATCTCTGAGATCAAGGCCAGCTGCTAACCCAGCACTGCCAAGTCTATCATTAACCATTTCCCCAGGTGCTACATCTACATGTCTTTTAAATCTCTCCAGGGATTGTGATTCCACACTTCCCTGGGCAACCTGTGCCAGGACCCAACAACCCTTACAGTGATGAAGTTTTTCCCAGTATCCAATCTGAACCTCCCCTGGTGCAGCTTAAGGCTCTGTCCTCTTGTCCTGTTGCTTGTTGCCTGGGAGCAGAACTCGACCCCCATCTGGCTCCCCTGTCCTGTCAGGGAGTTACTGAGAGTGAAATGTGCCCCCTGAGCCTCCTTTTCTCCAGGCTGAGCTCCCTCAGTTGCTCCTTGTGCTCCAGCCCCTTCACCAGCTCTGTTGCTCTTCCATAAAAAGGCAGGTTAAATGCAACAAGAGCTACTCTTGCAAAGACCTGTAGGAGTTATTTGTGGTTTTCTATGTAGTATGTTTTTGAAATGTGTCAAATGTTCACGTTCAGTACTTGAGATGTGCTGCAAGATCAAGGTTATTTGGGAAGAGTCTTTAATGTTGGAGGCCTGCGGGGCTTCTTCTTGTACTTCATCTCTGGAAAACATTCTCAGCTTTTCAAAAGTAACTGGCCCTGGTCATGATGCACATGCCTGTGCTGTGATGGCTCTGTCATTGAGGCGCTGCTGTGGGGAGTTGCCTGGTGGTCCAAAAATTTGGGGAAGTTTGGGTGGCTCCGAGGTCCTACACATGAGAGAACCAAGGCTCTGTCCGGCCAGCTTTTGTCACCCCTTGGGTTTGGGGGCGAGTTTAGAGGAGGTTCACTGTTCCACACATCTCCAGCTGCTCCCTGTGGAGACTGTCTGGCTTGGGAAGAGCCAGTGCTGCCCAAAGTGGAGAATAATGTACAGCCCCACTATTCCTCCATCTCTGCAAACCTTCTAGGAGTCGAGAACTCACAAAGCAGGCATTTCACAGCTCTTGAGGAGCAGCTCTGTTGTGATTTTAAGTCAGCGACAGAGATGAAATGCGATTCTGAACCCCAAATCCCCCATCAGAGTCGGTTCCAGGAATCAGCAGGGTTGTCTTATTAGCAGTTAATGGCTTTTCATTTCTCATATTTGGAGCACATTCTGATGGTGACTTTGATCTCAAGCTGAGTGACTTGTGAAACAGCTTTGCTGGTCCCCCTTCAGTAGGGGATTAACTCCAGTGTGGTGTGGGCAGTGGTGAGCTGCTGCTCCAGCTTCTCCTCCTGCCGTAATTAATTTTGCTTCCTCTCTCTCATATCTTGTGTTTCAGACGTGGATCAGGGCCTCATGGATCGCCTCAAAGACATCAACAGCACACTGGCAAACCAGCTGAACAGGCTGAGGAACATCCAGGGCACGGTGCGGGAGACGGAGAACCTGGCGGAGCAGGCGCGGGTGCGGGTGGAGGACACCGAGGACCTCATCAGCATGGCTTCTGACATGCTGGAGAAGGCAAAGGTGGCAGCTGACAACGTGGTGAGTGTGCTGCTGAGATCTCACACCTCTGGGAAAGAAGAGGAGGGGGCCTTTACTTCTGTGCCCTCCGGTGTGTTTCTCTGCTTGGTCTCTCTCTCTCACGTAGCAAATTTGCACCATGGAAAGTAAGTAAAGGAAGTTCACCAATGTCTGTCACAGACTGTGTCTTAGCCCCTGCTCAAAGAAACCAACAGAAGAACTCTTGAATAAATGTCAAAACTTAGTGTTTAAGGGGTGACTGGTGGTTAAGAAAAACATAAGAGAAGCCAGAAGTAGGTTAGACACATCCCTAAGCATTTAGATCATGACAATAAATATTTAAAGCAGAGATGAGTCAAAAATGAAAGAAGACCCTTAGGGATTTCTTTTCCCTTTCTTTTTCCAGTCCATTGCACCTCCGGAGCAAAGCGGGGATCCCAACAACATGACTCTGCTGGCAGAAGAGGCCCGCAAGCTGGCAGAAAGGTAGGCTGTGGCAGGGCACACTCCTCGTGGATCACATCAAGGCCCTGCTCTTCCCTGCAGGTTTTAATTTGCTGGGTGGCAAAAACAGGCCCTGTGCTGAGTACGAGTCTGCCACTGTGGGCTCGTGCCTGTGTGGCACTGAGGGCACACACCAGCTGTGAACAGGGGGCACGACAACCATCTTGCGTTGCAAGTGTTTTGGCATCTCCCATATTTAAATCTGGGAGGAGGAAGGAAAAGTCCTCTAGAACTGAGGGCAGAAACTACTGGCTGACAAACCTAATGGCTTTTTTTTTTTTTCCTGTAATCTCATCCAGACACAAAAAGGAAGCTGATGAGATTGTTCGTGTAGCCAAGGCTGCAAATGATACTTCCACGGAAGCGTATCAGCTGCTGCTGAAGACCCTGGCTGGAGAAAACCAGACTGCCATTGACATTGATGAGCTCAACCAGAAGTGAGTCAGCGACAGAAAACTGGTTTTATTCCCTGGCTTTAGAGTGGTGCTTAAAACCAAGCATTTTGTGGGAGTTGGTTTTCAGTTTCTTAGCCTCTCTTATTAAGTCCAGTTCTACAAAAAATACTGTAGCACAACTGGATCCTTGTGGATTTTTTTAGGTATAATCAAGCAAGGAATATTTCTCGAGACCTAGAGAAACAGGCCAACAAGGTGCTTGCTGAAGCAGAGGAAGCTGGAAACAGGGCCCTGCAGATCTATGCCAATCTCACCAGCCTGCCTACAGTGGATTCCATGGGGCTAGAGGTACGTGTGGCCAGCACCACGTGCAGTATTCCCTGAAGATTCCAGGTTGCTGGCACACCTTGCATGTGCTCTGCTAATGCTCTCTGCGTGAAAACAGTCTGTGGGATTTTTGTCCATCTAGGCGTAAACCAGACTTGTGCTTTCCGACTTTTACACAAAAAACCACCTACATTAAACCTCCACTTCCCCCAGTCTCTGAAGGACAAAAATCCCAGTTAAATGTTTGCCAATCATCTTGGTTAGAACAGAGAAGTGCAGAAATTTGCCACCTGCTCAGAAATTCTTTAACATTCAGGAATCTGCGTTTGTTTCTGATTTCCATCTGCAGAACGAGGCAAGCAAGATCAAGAAGGAAGCGGAGGAATTGGATCAGCTAATTGCCAGGAAGCTGAAGGACTATGAGGATTTGAGAGAAGACATGAAAGGAAAGGAGCTTGAAGTAAAGAACCTCTTGGAGAAAGGGAAGACGGAGCAGCAGGTCAGTTCTACTTTGTGCAGGCTTTTGTTCCCTGGGAAAAAAAAATTAAAAGAAGTAACTGGCCGGATGTGGAAGGTCTGGTCTTATTCAGTCTAGTCTTATTGCAGCTTGTTAATTATAAGAATGCTGAAGAGCGGCCCCAGAAAGGAGATGCAGAAAGATGTTGAAAGCACCAGTAAGGGCAAACAGGGGATATTTGCCAGGTGTGGTGGCTTTTGTATTCAGAACAGTATTCCACAAGTCCCTACATTCCCCTGGTCTCAGAGGAAGCACTGCTGTTCTGGATGGTGTTGGTGTTTCAGGCTGAGCAGTGATTTTTGGCACACCCACATGGTTGTCCCTCAGAAGGTGAGAGTGTGTTGGTCTGTGTGGTGTCTCCTCAGACTGCAGACCAGCTCTTGGCTCGAGCAGATGCGGCGAAAGCCCTGGCTGAAGAAGCTGCTCGGAAGGGCAATGGCACACTGCAGGAGGCCAACACCATCCTCAGCAACCTGAAAGGTAAAGAGGAAGCACTCGCAGTGAATCCTTCAATTCCAGAGTGACAAGTCACTCAGTAGGAGGGGTATCCTGCTTGAACAGGCTGTGCTGCTGCCCACACCTGAGCGCTGGGTGGGTTGGATGCTCGGTCAGAGGAGCATCCCACGGCTCTCTCTCCTGATGAGGGTCCGTTCTGCCCCTCCCCAGACTTCGACAAGCGGGTGAACGATAACAAGACGGCGGCCGAGGAGGCTCTGAAGAGGATCCCTGCCATCACCCAGACCATCGCCGAGGCCAACAACAAGACGCGCCAGGCGGAGCTGGCCCTGGGCAACGCCGCTGCTGACGCCCGGGAGGCCAAGGCGAGAGCCGACGACGCCGAGAAAATCGCCAGCTCCGTTCAGAAGGTGAGTCCTTAGCAGCTCTGTAGCTGCCCCCTCCCTGAGATGGTGGTGTGGAACTGCATAAACTCTGCTCCAGTGTTTCCTGGAAGCTGTGCACCTTCATCATCTTTTTTTGTATCCTCTCTCCCCCGTTGGCTGCAGAGCGCTGCTGCCACCAAAGCCGAGGCTGACAAGACTTTTGCCGACGTGACGGGGCTGGCCAGGGAGGTGGATGACATGATGAAGCAGCTGCAGGATGCAGAGAAGGAACTGAAGCGGAAGCAGGCGGATGCTGAGCAGGATATGATGATGGCAGGCATGGTGAGTAGTGCTGGCAGGTGACAGCAGTGGCCAGGAGCTGCCTTCTCCCCGCTGTCCCGATGAGCCAGGCTTTGCTCCTGCTCTCCCCTTGCACAGGCAGCGCTGGGTCCAGCCAGTATTCCAGCTTCTCCAAGTTTTAAGTGGGATTGGGAACATGGGACCAGCTCTGGTGCATTAGTGTAGGCTTCATGCTGGAATTGGAGAGCCAGTTTTCTTAATGCAACACTTTCCTTTGATTTTAACTGAAACTTGACTGTGGACCTGTTGCCTCTGCTCTGACTTTCCCTGCAAAATCCTGCTTAGCTCTGAGGAATATCCTGAAATAATCAGAAAAGTGATTCTTTGAAGATTGTCAGTCCTCTCCAGCATTGTGATAAAGATCTCAGTGCATGAGTGTTATCCAGGGGTGTGTGGGGGTGACTAACTGCTTGGGCAGAGGCAACAGTTTTTTGTGCTGTCACTTTTTACACCCTGTAGGCCTCACAGGCTGCCCAGGAGGCAGAAGATAACGCCAGGAAAGCGAAGAACTCTGTGAACAGCCTACTCACTGTCATCAATGACCTGCTGGATCAGTTAGGTAGGACCGTCCTTAACGTGCCCTATGCCTTTGAGCGTTTTCCTGGTGTGTGCTGCCTTCCCTGCCAGTGCTGGGCAAGGAATCAGATGGGCCCGTTGACCTCTTGAAATGGGCTTTATGTGGTTTTGGCACGTTGTGCAGTGTTCAGTGGTGGTTTTCTGCAAGCTGAGGACACTGAAGGTGTCACCCATGTGGCTGGTTCTGATTTAAATGGTGTCTCTAATGCAGAGATGGCCCGATGGGTGTGGGCTCAGCTGTGTGAGCACCCAAAACTAGGGCATCAGAGGGTTTTTTAATGCACTCCACTACTTGCTTCTGGCTTTTCAGGGCAACTGGAGACGGTGGACTTGAACAAACTGAACGAGATCGAGGGTACCCTGAACAGTGCCAAAGACCAGATGAAAGACAGCGACTTGGACCAGAAAGTGTCTTTCCTCGAGAGAGAAGCCAAGAAGCAGGACGATGCAATACAGGCCTACAACAGGGACATTGAAGAGATCCTGAAGGACATTAGCAACCTGGAAGACATCAGGAAGACCTTGCCATCCGGCTGTTTCAACACCCCGTCCATTGAGAAACCCTAAAGGGTGTGCAGGGGGTTGGGGGGTAATTCCCCCTGAGCGGTGGTTCGGCTCCGGAGTGCCTTAACACACAGTACCTTCTCCAAATCCCCACCTCTTCGCTGTTTTCTTTTTTCAAATCAGGATAAGTTGAAAGATTTTTTTTTTTTTTTAAATTTTTAATTTTTTTTTTGGAGAAGCAAATTAAATATCCGTCTTTGGGCATCAAAGGGTTTTTTTTTTTATAAATAGATTGTTTTCCTGAGCACTCCGCCTTTGCCCCTTCCTCAGACACAGTTTCCCTTTGATTAGTGCAAGGATGAGAGATGCTCTGGACTCTTTATACTGTGGTTCAGAAATAACCATGTGAGCTGTACACAGCAAGGCAAGACTAACCCAACTTTTTCTCCTCTCTTCTCCCTTTGACTGTAAAATCCCGGAGCTCTCTGTTCCTATGAAGGAAGGGGATGGCTACCAAAGTATTACTGTAATGGCCAGTATAGCTGCACTCTCAGATCTCTGTTCCCAACTTCTTCTAACCCTGTGAATTTGTTGTTTTCATCTTTACCTAGTGGCCAATCCAACAGCGTTGGTAGCCTTTGACAAAATAGCTCAAGCCTCTTTCTGAAATGCTTTCTGTGATGATGCATCGCTCTGAGGAAAAGGCAGCCTCTGACTGGAGCTCTCTGGGAAGATGAGATACTGGTGGGAGTGGCGGGTCTTGCCAGCCCCACTCCTGGTCTGTGGAAAAGTTTCGGGTCCAGTCTGAAAGCCGCTGCCTGCTGGGTAGTCCAGACTGCCAGAGCGTGGAAGCCGTGAGCTGCCTTCCCATCTGTTGCTACTGAATTGCCAGAGGATCTGTTTTTTTAGGCTCTGAGTGACAGATGGGTTTGTTGAAGCAGGACAAGTCTTGCTGAAGAGGAGAGCTGCCATCCCGAGAGCCCCGACAGCTGCACTGGCCTTCACGCCGAATGTCTTTGGGTGGGGAAGGAAGGGGGCACGTGGGTGGAAATGGGAAAAGTCTTGTCTTCCTCCCCATCTTCTTCCTGAAGGAGGACAGTGGCATTTTTATATCTCCCAGCATCGCTCTGGCCTTTTTGCCTGTTTTTTTTAAGCTGGTGGGAAGAGCCGGAATTTTCCAGTGCCCTCCTTTCTTTCTGCCTCCCGGTCACCACAAAGCCACCGCAGCACAGGGACTTCAGGCCAGGCTCGGGTGTGGCAGCTCTGCATTTCACAGCTCCCCCCGCCTTCCCTGGCAGGCTCCCTCCCCACGTAGTGCCTCCCAGCTGCTCACTGGTGCTGGGTGGGAGGGCCAGGGAGAGCATCCTCTGGGCTTCCTCCTTGCCTCCAGCCTGGCATCCCTTCCCCCGCCTCTCCCCAAGACCCAGTATATATCTATCCTTAAACACTATGCAACTTTGTATGTTTGCGTAGCGGGGAAGAAATTATTATCTGACACACACTGGTGCTATTAATTATTTCAAATTTATATTTTTCGTGTGAATGTGACTTTTTTTTTTTCCATTTTTTTTTTTTTTTTTTTTTAAATCATGATTACAGTGTGAGGAAGTCTCTCGTGTGTGCGTATGTGTGTGTAAATATACTCAACCATGTTTCCAGAGCGGCACAGCCCGGCCTCCTCCGTGTGCTCTGCCCTGTAGCCATCGGGGCGCACGCACCGTGTTATCGCTTCTCTCCCTGTCATTCCCTTGAAACTTGGGATCTCTCCCAGCTGGGCTCCTGCTTTCTTCCTTCTCCCGTATCCTCAGCACCCATCCATCGATAACCACTTTGCCTGTCGGGTGGATGCTTTCCAGCCCTCCCTGCAGAGCCAGCCCTGCCCCCCCCCCCCCCCCCCCCCCCCCCCCCCCCCCCCCCCCCCCCCCCCCCCCCCCCCCCCCCCCCCCCCCCCCCCCCCCCCCCGGTGCTCACAGCACACTGTGCCTTGTCCCCTGGGACGCTGTGCCAGGACAGGGACAGGAGCTGTGGCTCTGCAGCTGGAGGAGCTGCAGCACAGCTGGGACACTGGATCCAGCGCTGAGAGAGCTGGACTTGGGGACATGCTGATAGCACTGTGCGAGGCAGGAGGCTCAGTGCAGTGCAGTGCATCGCTCTTGCACCCCTTCCCTTAGACCTTCTGGCATTTACCAGCTTGGGGTTTCCCTCCTGCCTGCAAGCACCCCTGGGGGAGAGCCTGCTGGCTGGCTGGCCGCTCTGGTCAGATGGCTGTAACCGCGTCACCTCTGCCCAGGCTGTGAGAAGAGCAGATGCGAAGATGCGCGCGTGCCCTGGCTGACCTCAGGCCTAAGGTTTCCTGCTTTCTTCTCTTGGTTTGGTTGTTTTTGTTTTTTTTTTTCTTAAGCTGTTTTTAACAGAATTTTATTTTTAAATAATAATAATAAAAAAAAATCTTTATAAGCGATCTCTTAATCACTACTGCATTACAGCCATTATTCATTGTATAAGTCCAGTTATTTCTTTACGTAAATGTGATGACGCGACAGCTGCTGGTGGAGTGCTGGGTGTCAGTCCCTTCATCACCTTGTTCCTGACTGTGGCCCCCTCAGTACGTGCCTTCACTCCAGCTTTTTTTTTTTTTTTTTTGCCTTAATCTGTGGTCTTGCTGTCTGGGGCAGTGAACAAAATGCAACACTTGCAGTTTTTACGTATAAAACAGTATTTCTTATTTATAATAAAGTCTGAATATTTGTAACCCCTTATAACCTTGGCATTCTTTGGAGTATTGCTTTTTTTTCTTTTTTTCATTGGGGTGGGTGGGTATTGTCTCAGTTACAAGATTCATCCCTTGCTTAATTAGGTGACCTCTTTTAAGGTGGGGAAAAAGGGACAGGAAATTTGGAAATGGGTGTGGTGGGTGCAAGTGGCCCTAGGGATGGTGGTTTCCCCCTGTGTCCTCTGCTCCATTGCCATGGCTATGATGGATTTTAAGGTGCTGGTTTTCCAGGAATTGAGAAGGTTATGTTGTTAGTGCTGATGCTGTTGGAGCTGCTCTGTCCCCCTGAAAAGCCCTGGGGAATTGGGATGTGTTTTTACACTCTTAAGGATAAAATCCTTTTAGCTGAACGTGTGGAAAAGGATGGGGCTCTTGGGAAGGAAAAAAAACAAAAACCCTGCATCAAGATGCTGAAATTTCTCACTGGGAACTGCCATAGGTCTGGACGCTTGTGTTGTTCCTGGGTCCTGCCTGCCAGAGCCTGAGATAAATTTTATTCCTGAGTTAAGCAAGTTTGTAAGGACGGATTACAGTGATAGCAGATTAGGCTGTTCTGCAATCACACATGTCTTACACCTCCGGCTGGATTTCTGTGATTTTCCTCATCAGAGGAAAATGCACATCTCATTAACTTGCATCGGAGCTAATCCCTTCTAAGCTAGTAAGTTCTTCTCATTAATTTTTGTATTTCAGTTTGTCTGCTTTCAGCCATTCATTCTGCAGTTGCCACTAATGAATTTGTTTTCTAAAATACCTTTTTTTTTTCCCCAGTAATTCTGTTGGGCAAATTCCAGCTGGCAAAATCTGTCTGAGGTTTCAGCTGGACTGCAGGGAGCAGTCAAGGAGCAGAGAATTGGGTGGTGGGATGGTCCTGACCTTGCATGAGCTGTAGGTTGACGTGGAGCCTCTTACCACTTTGGGGCTAAAATACTCAATTTAGGAAGCAAGTCTGTGCCCTTTATTGTACCTTCAGGATTTTACCTTCAGCTTTTTGTGGGCGTTGTGCGAATCCATCTCAGAGGTGATCTTGGAGGAGGATGAGCTGTGCAATCCTGTGGCTTTTAGAGGGGATCCTCAAGGATAGTGGAGGATGATGAGGTAAAAGTAACCTGAAATCTGTCACAGAGGGGAGCAGACCCAGACCCAAAGGACCATGACAGCGGTTTCCAGGTCACCAAAGTGTTTGACTGATGTTTTGAAGCCCAGGTAGAGACACCTTCCCCAGATATTCCCTGCGTGGGCTGTGCCTGAGGAGGAGCCTTGCCAAGCCAGGCTTTGGTGGCTTTTTTTCCTCCTTTTAACTCCCTGTGGTTTTTCTCATTGTCCAAGTTCAAGCTCCACAGTCTCTTGTGCTTTCCAGGGAAGCTGGAGGCTGGCAAGGGGGACCTGGTGAGCAGATGGCAATGAGGAGGGCCTGGATGAGCTGAGCTGGGTTCCTTCTCCCTTCTGGGGAGAACAAGGTATTTTTAGACGTTAAAAAGTGCTGGGAACAACTGCCTGGGGGATGCAGCTGTAGTGTCCATGTGGATCTGAGGATGGAGAGGGGGACATATTCTGTGCTGCCCATCTCCAGCTGTGATGTGTCACGGTCTGGTTAATCTTTCTGTTGGCTGCTGGCCCGATACCTTTGGTGTGTCCCAATCCCAGAAACATCAGGAATGCCAAAATGGGAAAAATACCCCACAGAGGCTGGGCATAGGGGGGCAGTTGGATGGAAATCCCTGTCTGTGTCACCCCTCACTGGGCAGGGCAGGGCACAGGCGAGGCGAGGCCAGGTGTGATGGCACTTCCTCGCTGTGCTGCTGCCCTGCCCTGCTTGCTGACCGTGACCCCCTGTGTCCCTGCCTGCCTCTGCCTGCCTCTGCCCATCCCACTGCAGCCTCTGCCCGAGCTATCTGTGCTGCTTCAGGTGCCTGACGTGAGGACTCTTTCCCAGGGCACCCATCTGGCTGAGGAGAGACTGAAATCCAGGCTCTGTCCCCGCACCAGTGTTTGGTGATGCTGGCACATCGTGATTCCTGATTTTCCCCACTTGAGGAGATCCCAGGGGATTTCCTCCTGGAGCATATTGCAGCTCAGATGGTCTCTTCTAGAGGGTGGCTTTGGGGACACCAGGGCTACAAGGACACTTGATGATCTCAGAGGTTTTTTCCAATCCAGCTGATGCTCTGATTCTGTGATTCATTATGTGACCGACCTTTTGTTCTTTCTTTCGAGGTCGGATTCAAGTGGTCGATTGGGCTGTCGGAATTAAAGGGCAGACAAGCAAGGTGAGAATATTCCGGCCAGTCTGAATGCAAAGATATTTATGCCGAACTGTATCATTGAGGAATCTAAGCACATACCTTGTCATTTGTTTTTTTTCCAGTGATACACAAGGTGACAAGAGTCAGCAGAATGGGAAGGAGGTCCTTGCAGTAAGAGGTGAGTGAAAAAGAACCCAAGAGGGGAACTTTGGTCAGAATGTTGCACTCTGAGGGAATGCGTCTGTATGTGCCTTTGCCTCTGTGATTTCTTTGCAGTGCCCATCCGTATTGCCAGAAGAGCAGACCACGGGCTGAGGAGCCGAGCGGCAAGGTCAGGGTGCTTTGGCATTGGCCTTGTGGGCGATGGCAGGGACTT
>NW_020955565.1:10637-11686 GCF_003031625.1 Empidonax traillii | reverse complement strand
ACCCTGAAGTCCCTGCCATCGCCCACAAGGCCAATGCCAAAGCACCCTGACCTTGCCGCTCGGCTCCTCAGCCCGTGGTCTGCTCTTCTGGCAATACGGATGGGCACTGCAAAGAAATCACAGAGGCAAAGGCACATACGGACGCATTCCCTCAGAGTGCAACATTCTGACCAAAGTTCCCCTCTTGGGTTCTTTTTCACTCACCTCTTACTGCAAGGACCTCCTTCCCATTCTGCTGACTCTTGTCACCTTGTGTATCACTGGAAAAAAACAAATGACAAGGTATGTGCTTAGATTCACCAATGATACAGCTCACCATAAATATCTTTGCATTCAGACTGGCCGGAATATTCTCACCTTGCTTGTCTGCCCTTTAATTCCGACAGCCCAATCGACCACTTGAATCCGACCTCGAAAGAAAGAACAAAAGGTCGATCACACAATGAATCACAGAATCAGAGCATCAGCTGGATTGGAAAAAACCTCTGAGATCATCAAGCCAATGTCTTGATCCACTTTCACTCTGCTTACTAGAGCCTGCCAGCTGCCTGGCGGGGGCAGGAAACAGCAAAGTCCACTCCTCCCTGAGGATGCACATGGCCAGGCAAAGGCTGGAAGTAAGAGCGGGAGCCCAGGCCACCACAGTAAGGCATTGCCAGGAGTAGGTGGCCCAACAGCTACTGTCCCCGAGACACCGGTGCCCAAGCCATGGCTGCCAGGAAGCTGCAGCAGTGCCACATCAGGATCCTGGGCAGCAACGTGCGGGGGGTGGTCTCCTTCAGCAAAAGCAGGTGTTCCCAAGTCCAGGGCTTTCTCCCAATGCGGTATGGCAAGAGCAGGAGAGGAATTTCTCGGCATCACAGTTCCTTGTGGCAAGAGACTCCATCCCTGGCAGAGGCTCTGGGAGACCTGCTGGTGTCAGACACAGGAGCCCCTCTGGACGGGTCTCCCTCTTGCCTGGCAGGGGCAGGAAGCAGCAGAGCTCGCTCCTCCCGGAGGATGCACTTGGCCAGGCAAAGGCTGGAAGGAAGAGCGGGAGCCCAGCTCTT
>NW_020955565.1:9056-10616 GCF_003031625.1 Empidonax traillii | reverse complement strand
TGGATACAGGCTACTGTCCAGCTGTAAACATCCATTACAAATACCTTTATAATTGGACATTAACAGATAACAAGGCAATAGTTTATTTTAACGAACTCCACCTTCTTCTTGACACTCGTTTTTCTTTGTTCTCGAAAAGACACCCGCAGCCATCTTGGGACCTATAACTTATAGTACCTATAAAACTATATAAAAGTTTATAAAAGTCTATAAAAGTACCACACACAATATAAATTGCTCACACATTCATTATGTTCCTCCCACACCTAACCCCTCACACTCACCCTCACCCTCTCCCTCTTCCTCGCCCTAACCCTCACCCTCACCCTAACCCTCACGCTCACCCTCTCCCTCTCCCTCACACTAACCCTCACTCTCACCCTAACCCTAACCCTCATCCTCACCCTAACTCGAACCGTCACCGTAACTCGAACCCTCACCCTAACTCGAACCCTCACCCTAACCCTCACCATAACCCTCACTCTAAATCTAACCCTAAACCGCACCCGAACCCTTACTCGAACACTCACCCTAACCCTCACCCTAACCCTCACCCTAACCCGAACCCTAACCCAAACCCAAACCAGAACGCTAACCCAAACCCTATACCTAACCTGAACCCTAACCCTCACCCTTACCAGAACCCTAACCAGAACCCTAACCCAAAACCTAACCCTAATCCGAGTCCTAACCCTCACCCTCTCCCTCACCCTAACTCGAACCCAAACCCTAACCCGAACCCTCACCCTAACCCTCAACCTAACCCTCACCCTCACCATAACCCTCACTCTAAATCTAACCCTAAACCTCACCCTCGCCCTAACCCTCACCCGAACCCTAACCCTAACCCAAACCCTCACCTGAACCCTCACTCGAACCCTATACCTAACCCTAACTCGAACCCTTACCAGAACCCTAACCCAAAACCTCACCCTAACCCTAACCCGAGTCCTAACCCTAACCCTCACCCTAACCCTAACCCTCACCCTAAATATGACCCTAAACCGAACCCTAACCCTAAACTGAACCCTAACCCTACCCTAACCCTCACCCTCACCCTAACCCTCACCATAACCCTCACTCTAAATCTAACCCTAAACCTCATCCGAACCCTAATTCGAACCCTCACCCTAACCCGAACCCTAACCTAAACCCAAACCCGAACCCTAACCCTCACCCTTACCAGAACCCTAACCAGAACCCTAACCAGAACCCTAACCCAAAACCTAACCCTAACCCTAACCCGAGTCCTAACCCCGACCCTCACCCTCTCCCTCACCCGAACCCTAACTCAAACCTGAATCCTAACCCTCACCCTTAGCCTAACCCTAACCCTAACCCTAACCCTAACCCTCACCCTCACCCTCAACCTAACCCTTGTTAACCCTAACCCTATCCCCTTCCTTACACTAATTTCAAAAGCCCTCCCGGTAGTTCCCAAGCCTGTACGGGAATCTCATCCTCTCTCTGTCTCAGAGGCCCCCACTTATCTTGCAGAGAGATGGACCTGTCCATCCACCTTTCAAAAGCACGTCCCTTTGGGTGGCTCAGGGCTTCCTG
>NW_020955565.1:5879-7142 GCF_003031625.1 Empidonax traillii | reverse complement strand
TCCCCGCGCGCTCCTCGCCCCACGGCTTAGCGCGCATGGCCAATGGGAGGACGCGGAGTGGGCGTGGCGAGGCGGGGATTGGTCAGGGCGGGGCGAAGAGGGCGGTCGGTGGGGTTTGGGTGGGAGCGGACAGGGCCGGGAGCGCCGCGGAGTTTCTCTTGGCCGGCGGTCCCCGGGCAGGGACCCCCCGTGCGCGGTCCCGGGGCAGGGACCCCCCGTGCGCAACCCCCGGTGCGAGGTCCCGGGGCAGGGACCCCCCATGCGCGGCCCCCGGTGCGCAGTCCCGGGGCAGGGACCCCCAGTGTGTGGCCCCGGTCAGTGGCCTCCTGCGAGTGGCCGCTGGTGAGTGAGCCACTGGAAGCGACTCGCAGTGATCGACCCTCCGTAAGTGACCCCCGGTGCGCCACCCTGGGTGAACAACGCTCGGTGAGGGACCCCTAAAAAGTTACCCTCAGTGAGGGACCCCCGGTAACTGACCTGCAGTGAGGGAGCCCTGGTGCGTGGCCCCCGCGGGGTGTCGGGCCGGGGCTGGGCGCGTTCCTCCCCGTCCAGAGCCGAGTGGGGCCGTCCGCGGGGGCAGAGGGGAGCCCTGAGCCGCCTTCTCCTGAGGGGGCTGCTGGAAAGGAGCCTGCGGTGGGAGGAGCAGGGGAAATGACCTGAGGCTGAGGCAGGGCAGATTCAGGTCAGCTGCTGGAGAAATGTTTTCCGCTGTGTTTTTTGGGTGCTCAGGCACTGGAATAGGTTGCCCAGGTGGAGTCAGCAACCCGGGAGGTGTTTCAGAGGCGCCTGGATCTGGTGCTGAGTGACAGGGTTTAGTGGTTTAGGGGTTGCTGGGGCAGTGCTGGACTCGGACAGTTGGACTGGATGGAATCCTGGAACGTGCTGAGGTGGGAGGGTCCCCTCAGGACCATTGAGTCCAGGTCCTGATTTTCAGGCACTGATAAAGTAACTGAATGTGGATCAAATGATTTGGCTCCAGAAAGTCTTCTGCCCCAAGTCTACACTGCAAAGTCAAACAAAAAAGACCATGCAGAATACAGGCCTGTGTTCCCCCAGAGGGAAGGCAGGCAGTTGCAAAGGAGGGCAATAAATCAAAGCTCAGAGCATATGTTCATGGTCACCACACTTGTATGACACACTAAACCAGTCCTCTGTTCATTCCCCATGTAGAACTCTCATCAAGAACTCCAAACTTTCCTGTCTGTATTTGTATGCGTATATATGTATATATATGTGTGTGTGTGTGTATATTTGTGTCTATCT
>NW_020955565.1:0-2415 GCF_003031625.1 Empidonax traillii | reverse complement strand
GGAGGAGGAAATTAAGAAAGCAGTTTGGAAATTAACTCCTATTAAAGTAGGCCAAAACCTCCTTCCACGGAAATTAAACTTAGACAGGAAATGAAAGTGGCCTGAAGAAGCTCATTCAGTGCTGAAGTAGTGGGACTTCTTTGGACACTTGTGTTGGTTTCCTTGGACACTTGTGTTCCTTCAGAGAGCAACTGGAAACACTACTGTTGACTCCGAGTGCCACCAGTGCCTTGGTCATGTCTGCACCAGATTTCAGTGGAAACTTAAGAAACGCTTTTCTGAGCCTCTGTTCTGGACACAGGCACAGCCTCATCTTGAATGCCAATGAAACAAAGACAAATTCCATGGCTTTAGTTGCGGCAAGATTGGATGGGTTTTCTCTGAGGGCAGCACTACACCTGACTTTGTGTGTGTGTGTGAGACAGGCAGAAGTCCAAATGCCTGCACATCTCAGAATAGTCCATGTGGTGCTGTGCTTTCTACTGAGGAGACCCCAAGGTAATAAATACAGGGAGGTATTACCCCAAGGTAATAAAAACAGAGTTTGGCTCCGGGACCCTTTCAGCTGTGCAACTTGCTGCAGGCAATGCGGGGACACACGACCCCCCCAAACTCCGGGTGGAGATGGACTGGGGGATCCCGGCTGGACCCGAGGCCACGGGGAGGGGCTGCGGCCGCCGGCGGCTCAGGAACTCTGTGGCAAAGGGAGGAAACAACCCCCAGGGCCCCCCCTTTACCTTCTCGCGCAGGTAGAAGCCGAGCCCCAGCACCAGGAAGACGAAATGCAACACGAAGTCCCTGACCCTCACCAGGATCTTGCTGCGGATGGTGTTCTGTGGCATCTCTGGGGGGAGCTGGGGGAGTCAGGGCCCCCAAAACTTCCCAGAGACCACTCAGGACCCCACAAACCCTGTCCTGGTCTCCCCCAACCCCCCCAGAACCCTCTGAAACTTCTTCCCAGTCCCTTCTGTGTTAGTTCGTTTGAATCCACGCCTGGAAGAAGTACAACAGTCATTCAAACCCTACAAAAAATCTTTTATTGCAGTGAGAATAAAAAAACTCCTAGCAAAGGGAATCAAAAACTAAAATAGAATACAAAAAGACTACTTTATCAGTTGGCATTCATACAATACTACGAACAGCCTCTCTTACAGCATTAGCTAGTAAAAAGAGAACTAAAGGGATACAAGAAAAAAGATATCAAATGTTTGCTTTCCCTGTTGCTTCCTCTCAATAAACTGTGCTCACCTGCACAGACAGGCCAGGCCTACCAGGGTCTGCAGGAGCTGGTCGGTGCCCGTGCTTGGCGGGTGTCCCCGCGGAGCAGCACAGTGTGGATGGAAGGATGAGCATCGCTCCACCCAGCAGTGCCGACCCCCCATTCGATCAGCTCTACATTACACTCCATTGGGCCAGGATGCAGTATAAGGTGGTGCTTGAGAGGCAGCCAAACAAGCGCCCGTTCATCACCTCATGGCAACAGTTTGTGCGTGCATACAGACGTGCATTGCGTCTGTAGGGCAAGGGGCCAACAACCCCTGCCCAGATCATCTTCCTCTCCCCATCACCTTCCTCAGCCCTAGGGATGACCTCTACCATTGTGTTTCAAGGGGATTTATATCTAACTTGCAGAATGTAGCCAAGCCAAGGAAGAATTCAGCTGTGATAATAAGGGACATCCGGTAAACTTTGCTAAAAGTACAATGAGCCTTACCGTCAACTTGTGCAAAAAAGTTACATTGTACAATACTTTGGCTGGTGTCACATGCGAATACAATGACTTTCTTACCCCTCTCTGTTCCATTGATCATCTAAATCAAAAGTATCCCCCTTACACCTGGCAATGGATTTGTTCAGTGCCAGTATCACAGCCGTGTTCCCCTGGCTGCCAGCCAAGGGCCTTGTGACATCCCAGCCTTTGTGGAAGAGCACGGGGGCTGAAAATTATCAACTCATCCCACAGCAGCACGATGCCCAGCCAGGGCATCTCCTGGCTCCTCAGGCTCTCTGTGCTCCTTGCCTGGCACACTTGAGCCTTGCAGTCATCACACAGGTGCCATTGCTGATAACCAGGGTTTTCCTTGGATAGAGCCTTGCCATCAAAGGGAGCAGCGGCTGGAGACAGGGCAAAGAGGGGGGTCAGGCTGGTGGGATGGTGCCAGCAGGCCATGAGCCAGAAGCCTGCAAGGCCTGGGGCCAGCAGGGTGTCAGGAGATAAGCGGGAGGCCCTCGGGAGGAGGAAAGCTGGGCAGGCCCCAAGGCTCCTGGGCCTCTCCCTTGCCAACCCTTTGCCCAAGGCCCCGAGGCAGAGGTGGGTGTGCGTCTGTTCTTGCAGTTCTGGCAGGTGCTTCTTGTCAGAGGTCAAGAAGCTTCTGCAGCTTGTAGACAGATAAGATGCTGAATAGCATCTGGAAT
>NW_020955564.1:707237-713447 GCF_003031625.1 Empidonax traillii | reverse complement strand
TGTATTTGTTGTATGGGGGCAAGAAGAGATTCAGAAGAGCTATTTTAAGCTAAAGAACAATGCTGGCACTGCAATACCCTAGTATAAGTTGTGCAGGAATAAATTACTCTGGAAATTGAAACAGTCAGAACAATGATGTTTTAAAACAACCTTCCAATCAAAATACAGGCAGAAAACCTAGTTGTTTTTTTAGAAAAAATGTGGGGCTTTAATGCATGGGATAATCAGACGTGGTGCCTAAAACAGCTGAGAAGCTGACTCCATGTCCTGGCACAGACAGCTATCCAGAAGTACTAAATCCTACAGACAGCTCTGAGGATAAGAATACAGCCAGAAGATCCTTCCTAGGCATCTGTTTCCAGTGAAGACTTTCAGACAAAAACATGATAAAGAGAAATATTATTAGCCACCAGAATTAATTTCCCTGTTGAATCCGAAAGGCTCATGTTGAACCCCAAAAACATTAGAAAATGGAATCACACTGAAGAAATTAGATGTTATTTAACTCCTAGTTTGAAGTGGAAGGGTGCTGATAGCAAATCTTGAGTGTCATCACATGCATTGTCCCTTCAGGTCTATGCTCCCCAATTATTACAATAACAGGGCTGAGTATGGCAGGATTCCATATCAGAATATAGCTGGGGTGTTTTTTGCCATACATGTGAGAAGCCATGACTTAGGAGTGATCTTCTAATCACATCTTAGTTGGACATCAACTTTAGTTTCTAAGCTCTCTTAGGCTCAAGGTGTACCTGACCAGAACTATCTGTCCATTCACGTCTTCAGCAATTGTAATTGTATGTTGGGGGGTTGAACCTAAACAAAAGTTCTTAAGACCAAACACTGAGGCATGACCATGTGCCCATGACTGAAAGCATTCACTTCAGAATCTACAATTATCAATTAACAGTTCAGGGTCTTCCTTTTCTTACTGTCTGTGACTTCTCATTTGGCAACATAAGCAAACAGTGTTCTGGAAAGTGGAAAAAGCCATCACTTGTCACCACACTCCAGAAACATCCTGAAAGAAAGGACTGGAGCAGTACAGTTGATTTTGTTTATTTTTACCCACAGATCTTTGTCACAACCCTGAGGCAAACACTGCTGTGCCATATCCAAGAGTAGCACATGTGACAAACATATCCTGAAGTCTGAAGATGGTTAAAAGGTGATATTGCCAGTAGGTTTCAGTAATCAGTAGTAACTTCAATTTAATTTCTTGCTTACTGTGTCTACCATGGGAAGTTGGGCATAAGATGATTATTCTTGAGGCCTTTTCCTTGACTGGGCAACAAGGTAATTATGCACAGGAAGCCTGAAGGCTTTTAATTCTCTTGAATATTACCAGATTTATACTAATGCAGGTACAATACAAGGACTGAGGTCACAGCTACTCCCCTGGGAGGAAGCCATCTCTACATGCCTCAGCAAACTGTTCAGATACTTGTCAGCCTTTGACTAATATTTCAGCTCTACTCTGGCATCTCATGTCACTTTTCTCCCTTCGGGGAAGCAGCAGTCAGGCTGACTAGCTGTAAAAGCAGGTGCACTTCAATCTAACATGTCAACATCTATGCACAGAAGCTGAACCAATTTATAGTCATCTGTTAAAAGTTTACAATCTACTTTGTACTGATAAAAGAATGATTTTTTTAAGTATCCATACCTTTTATTCTTTTTGATGGAAATATAAATATATCACCATCATTTTTCCATAACAGCATCCTACTAGGCATTATGCTATTAATACTATTAATACACAGTACTTCTGGCCAGTAAGGTTCTAGCCGTACAGTATTGGTAAGCAGAACAGAAGAAAAAGAAAAAACAATTTAATCCTTTCCTTGGAGATTGCATGTACGAGCCACAGATGTGTGATCAATAGGGATCATGGGCTCTAGGTGGCTGAAATGAGGCTTGTGGTTGCACTGCAGATTTTAAAGCAGTGCAGTGGATTAAATGCAGGTCCTCCAGCAGAACACGTAGATCAAGCTAAGTCTTTACACACTTGAAGAGTTTGACCTTCATCACTGCCCTGGTGAGTTAGTGAGGATCTATGGCTTCTTTCAGCTTGATTTTCTCTGGAAACAAAAATATTCAGCTGCCCTTTCAGCTGGTTCACCACTCTCCTGGAGTCCAAATATTTTCTTACCATGGATCCAGGATAGCCACAGCCCTGCCAGTCTTTTTGCCATTCAGATTTAAGGGAGGAAGTTATTGCATTTAGCCAGAGCCAGAGGTAACCTGTTGAGAACAGGGGATACTAAGTTAGAAATTCAGATTTCACTCACTACTTTGTTCAGTCTTTCTTGTTCTTCTGAAGAAAATGAACTAAAAAGTTTTCCCAAAGCCTTGATGGCTTTTTTGTTTGCTTAGCCTTGGATAGCCTATACTTATTCTCTTCCTTGAATTTGCTGGCAGAGATGGATTAGGTATTTTTAAATATAAACACTAGGGAGAGATAGGTTGGATGAGTTTATATGCCTAGTGGAAAAACTTCCACTGAAGTAAACAAGTGGGGTTTGCTCTAAGGTGGTTTTGGAGATAAACTATACAAGGAGGAGAGCTTGGAATGCAGTACATGCAACTCTTCCAAATTTTTATTAAAATATAGCAAGCTGTTTTCCCCAGGAACCATCTTGTTATTAAAAGTCAGACCAGGTGAAGCAGAGAACAATTACATTATCTTGCTTATTTTTTATGTTGAGTGAGTTAGGGCATCAAGTAGAGAATGATGTCTGTAAAAGGCACAAAACTCTATCTTGAGGTCTTGCAGGAATTGCCATGTTAGCTGTGTCCTGTCAGCAAGGTTTTAATAACAACAAAGTTAATAACTGCTGTTTATCTAATGTTTTTCATCTGTATGGCTTGAAGCATGTTTCAAAAAAAATATAATTATCCCCCTCATATAAATGGAGTATCTGAAGCATTAGAGAAATCAATTACTTGTTTAAGGTCATGCGTGGAGGATTTTGGAAATGGTCACAATTGCTAATGTTAAAACTTTGGCAAATTTAATAAAATGCCTTTTCTTTGAATAATCTGTATTTTTCAATTAGTCACTTGCAGAAACTATTTGATATATGTCACTGCCCATTTGATGAAGGAAAGCAGATTGCCAGGCATTTTTGCAATGGAAAAATTAATGACATAGAATTAAGGGAATTTAGAAACTTCAGAATGAATTCTGGAACATTATTCATGTTCGTATACAGTCTATTACCCTGATGACACAAGTACATCCAGTGAAATCACTGTCACCTGAAGAGTAATGAGTATCACAGTCTGTGTCATTTAATGTAAAGAACATCTTTTTATTTCAAAGAGTAGCCGTTAGGACAAACAAGCAGTGATTCCAGGTCTAGAAACCAGAGGGAAAATACTAATTGATGTGTCCTATTGGTGGGCAGCAGCTTTCTTCTTTCACTTACAATCTCTGCCTCTTGGTTTCAGCTCATTTAATGTTGGTAATCTGGCTCCTCCTCCTTGCAAAACTCTAGTGCAAAACCAGTTCTCAGGCTTCACAGGACTTTTGTATTTTCTGTGTGGGTGGTGTTTTGCCATTGGAAAATACCAGTGTGAAATGCCCTCTGTGGAAATCAGAGAGTCAAAAATTTATGGCAGTGCCTAAAAACTTTTAAGGGAGAATTAACTAAGACACAGCTAAATTTTAGAAATTTAATTAAACCTGGCTGTATATGCTTTTTGTGCAGGAAAATGAGAGTGAAACATTTCTGGAAAGTATTTTAAAATAAATATATATGATAGTTGGGATGTTCTCTTTCCACTTCTATCTTATATAAGTGATGTATGTAACTAACAAGAAAAAAATATCCAGGGTTTAGGTGTTCAAGACCAGGTAATACGAATTTTTTCCTTTGTGGTAAATCTTTCATTGCAGTCAAGAAAATAGCTTTAATCTGATGTTTCTTGTAAGTCTGTAACTAGACAAAGTCTGGCTAATATCTGAGAGTAAGAGTTTAAGAAAGGGCCTTTATTTCTTCCGTGTATGTACAGAGATACACTATTTCATGTATTCTTCCTTTCAACACATCAAATGTCATCTGGCCAACATATCATAGGAAAATGCATATTGTCTTCAAGCAGTTTTTTAATGCCATTTCACACCCAGGTAGGCAAAGGTTTTGGGGGAAAAATACCAGACTGGAATTGACAAGAAACTGTTTCCTGGTAAAAAAAAAAAAAAAAAAAAAAAAAAAAAAAAAAAAAAAAAAAAAAAAAAAAAAAAAAAAAAAAAAAAAAAAAAAAAAAAAAAAAAAAGAGAGAGAGAATGAAAATCAGGATGCTTTCAACTCTGTTCTAAGTGCAGCAGCACTACCATCTATTCAGTGAGTCAGATAACAAACAAGTTCCTGAAGGAACTGAAAGCTACAAAGTCTGTATGTGACAATAATCCTGATGGAAAGGAACAATCAGAATCCAAGAAAGGTGTTTCAGAATCCTTGCAAGAGAGATACATTGTCATTCATTGCTTCATACTGGGAAGAATGAAGAATAGTAAGTTCTGTTAGCTCAAGAATACAGCTAAAAATTAGATGGCAACTCTCTGAGGAGTCATTTTCTGGAACAGCTGCTCAATAGAACTAAGGAGAGGAGATCAGTCCTTTTTATTTTCCAATGAAGTTTGATCAGAATGTTAATAATGACCATAGCTTGGGAACTGTTGAAAGCCCTATCACCTCAGGCTCTTAGGATAGACATCAGCAGAAGTCACATGGACAGTAAATGCTGCAACTTTCATGGGAGCAAAAATAAATCTGCAACAATAAGTTTGGGAAGCTCTTACAGCAATTGCAATATTGTTCCATAAAGAGATACCATGTGGAATTATGTAAATTATAGTCTTCAGAATGTTAAGCATGATTCAACCAACTTCCCTGGGGATACTTTCACTTCATGAGTCAAAAAGCAGTGGACTTTTGAGCATATATTGAAATTTGGGGAAATTTTCACCAAAAAAATCATATAAGCAGAGGCTTATAAATAAGGAGTACAGACTAGTCTCCCTGATCAATGGCAAAATGAAGTAGTACGGAAGACTTGATTAATAGCGATGGCAATAAAAACAGTTTTATCAAGAGAGATGATAAAACCAATGTATTACAAACTCTCGTTTTTTTACGATTTATTAAATGAGGGTAGAAATAAGGTGAAGAAATTACTTTCTTTGTTCACATGTTTAAGCTAAAGCTAACAGAAATTTCTTGGAAAGCAGAAGTGTGTTGTAGCTGGAAAAGTATGTTATAGTAAGCATGTTTCAAGTGATTGGAATTTTAAGATATTGGCTACAAGTTGAAAGGACACAGTGAGATTAAGTATGGAGATGTGGCAAAACATTTGTGGGTTTGGGGAACTGGGTGACTTACCTCAGGAGTTAGTGGTCATGGAAGGTCTGCATCAGCGCACAAAACTACATAAGAAAAGTCTCCACAATACCTTCTTATCATTTATAGAAAACTAATTAAGTTCTGTTTGGGAAGTGAAGGCTGTAGAGCACAGCCATTGCACTTTCTGAAAGATATGAAATGTGATTTCTTATATAAATTGTCTGGTACTCAAGGATAGTTTATTTTATTTAATGTTAAAATGGATGAAGTTTAATTGTTTTATGTAGGTGATTACCTACAGAGTGGAGATCAGGATCTGGTTCTATTCAATAGACAGTTAAACAGAGGACAGTCCTAATCAGCTGCACACACAGCTCTTCTAAACAACTAATTTCGCAAAACTGAGGGCAAGTATGAGTAATACTGAGTAGGAGGAAAATACAAACAAGAAGTGAGAGAACTTGGAGTGATTATTAGAAGCCAAAAAGCCATTGCTCCACAGTCAGGGAAGAAAAATTTGGCCGATAGCCCACCATATTTTGATGATGGTATCACAGGCCTACTGATGAAATGGAGCAAGTAATGTTGTTAATAACAATTCGGAAATGCAGCTTTGAGAAAACACTAGTTTGTTTCAGAAGATTTTTGAATAGTGTATTTTGCATTAGTGATCAACGAGGTTATTAAGCAAAGGCTTGATAGAAGTAGGCTTTTAAAAGCCAAGAAGCCAACATTTTTTTTACCCCAGAGTAATAGATGAGAGATCTCAGACAACTATCCTCCTGGTGCTCCAATACAATTTCATTTCCTAAGAAAACAGTGCTTATGTGATCATGCTGTCTGCCTATTGAGGTGTCTGTCT
>NW_020955564.1:699852-707117 GCF_003031625.1 Empidonax traillii | reverse complement strand
TGATTTGTAAGACAGTGTGTATCGGGAAAATTATGCTGCTAAATTTTCCAGTAAGTCTTTAGAAATGTTATAATGCCCGATTCTCACATAGGTTCAGTATTTAACAGAATTACCAAAGAATCACTATTTTAATTTGAAAAACACAGTATCACTGACTTTTTTAGGCAGTAGCTACACTATCATTCAATTCCTGCTGTTGTGGTTTTTATTTTCTTGCACAGGAGCAGAGCAACATGTTACCTGTAAAGAAGACAGATCTTGGATCCTTGGATGCCCAGCTTGGTAGGGAAAAAAAAAAAAAAAAAGAAAAAAAAGAGAGATCTGCCTCATACAGCAATCAAAAGCAGCTTTAGGTAATCTGTCTTCATGTTTGAACAGTGACTTCCAGTTCCCTGTGAGGTTTAGGTTAGCTGGATTTGGGACTGGAGAGCCACTGCTGCAGATGGAAATGAGAGCCTGTTTCAGTTCCTAATTTCAGTGCAAGGGAACAATCCCTTGAGCTGCATAAATTCAGAGTCACAAAAGGAATTAATTCCTCCATTCCTCCCCCCTTATTAAACACTTCCAATATTTTGAGCCAACAGAAAACAGTGATTCTGCTACCCTGAGCACAGTAGAAAAGACCCCTGCCTGCTCCTAGTGTTGCACGTTGCTATTCAATGGTGCAGATCTCAGCAGTCTGCTCAGGTGCTTCATCCACACCTGCCAATGTGATGGCCAAAGTTTAAATGACAGAGACCTAGATACACTTTTGGATTATGTTCTTGCTTTCAGTTGGTCCAAATTTTCATTGTTCTTCATCCATGTGTAAGTGATGACAGTCCATGTCTCTGATACACGTCAAGAAATTCAGCATAAGCTGAATGACAGCAGTTTACAGGGGTCAGGATGATGAGTGGACAGCACAGGAAAGGAAGCACAGAGCCCTGTATGGATGTTGCACAATTTTTCTGAGAGCACAAATTGGTGAAGGAAACAAACATTAAGCATCAACACCTTCAGAGCAATAGGCCAAGACAAATTTTTCTCACAAAGGAAGTCTTCAAAAAGGGTTTTTTAAATTATTCTCATGCAGTGTTTTCCCATAACTTTTCATTAACAAAAACTTGAAGATCAAAGTGTATGGCTATTGCAAAACATTACAAAGAGGTCAGTAGCTGTAGTTCTGCCTTGAATCTACAGCATCAGAGATTACTTACACAGATATTAATTTTTCATTCACAGCCTCTCCTCTAGAAAGAGTGCTACAGTACTTTATTGTGGGGTTGCTGAAATGTTTCCTTTCATTGTCCTCTCCCATGAAATCATCCATGGATTTCATCATGAGAACAGATTTGCACTCTCCGATCTCCAGAGGGGTGGACCTGCTGTCACACAGTGTTGAGTTCTTTGTCTGAGGAAACAGGCATTGCTCCATGGATGTGCCATGTGTATGTTCCTGCAATCCAGGATGCCAGCAGGCAATCCGAGCTGTATGAGGACAAACAAATATGAGTCACAGCAGCCAGAACTTAATGCCACTCCATTTCACACTCCAAAGGCAATGACTCTAGCAGTAGCCTATTCTTAATATGCAGGGGCATCGGTTCAGGAAAAAACACAGCAACCTGCTGAAAAGCTTGGGAGAGAGAAGGGTTGTCTGAGGGTTTGGAGGATTTTTTTGTTTTAGTTTGCCTTGGTATTTTTTACTGCAGGCAGTTATCACCCTAGATACCTCTGATCTATGTTAAACCTGCTTAACTTGTAAGCACAGACAGAGGGGTAAAGTTACAAGGTTAGGCACTCAACTTTCGATGAATTTAAAACCTGTTTCCCCACATACTTCATGGAACAGTGCTCTCCCTGCAGCCTTCCATAATACTTGTGGTTACCACCAGGCAGGACTACCAATTCAGCTTGAGAGAACAGTGCTTAAAAAGAAACTTTTTAGCTGAGATCCATAAGATTTCAAAGGCAGTAGACATTTCTGGCTGTAGGATTTGGAGACTCGGAGACCAGAATCAGTCCCTGGTAGTATTTTTTAGGATCTGTACAAGTTATTAGGAGTTGGTAGTTCTGTGCTGCTTCAGGTCCCTAAGGAAGAACTTTTTAAATGAGTACTGTAATATCTACATCAAAGATCCTGGAAACTCAATTCAGGTTCTTTATCTTAACTCTCCTGCCATGTCTGCTTCACATATAACCATAACTCCAGGTGTGGGCAAGTCTCTTTGTTGCTGATCCTTCAGCTCAAAAGCTGTCCTGTATGTCAAAATATTTTCCTACCTCTAGTGGAAAGTTCTCCTCACCGCCATACCCTGCATGTTTTGCTCCTGGGTATCTTTTGTCCAAACTGTTATGCCTCCAGTCAATTTTACCTCCCGTTACTTTTTTCTATTAGTTGTTCTGACTTATTCAACTCTTTATTTGTCTTTTAATTGATTTCGTTTGTTATTTCAACACAGTCACTACCTGAAATGTGAAAAACAGGTGATGTTCTCTGCTGTGATTGCTGAGGACAGTCTCTACTCTTTGACTTTGTGAGGAAAGGTACTGGAGATTGTTTGCATTGCTGCTTTGGGCTACAGTGTGCATCCTCCCATAAGGACACAAATTTTGTTCATATTCATTTTTGGAAGCAAACAAATGAACCATGAATTCCCTTTAGAGAAACAAGAATGCAGGTGGGATTTCCAAGAATGGTAGATTTGGCAAGCATCATATGTAAATCCAGACAATTTCTGTGTCCAACACATTCTTGTTAGATGCTAGAGCTGGCCACATTTTATTTTTACTACTAAATTACCAAGAGTAATCTTATTTTATGGTACAGTCACTCAATCTGTATGGTTTTCACATTTTCCTCTCTTTCAAAATCCCTTTCATTTCCAGAAATAGACACATCAATGATTAATTCTGCCTTCAAGTTTTCTTAAATCAGGCGATGTCCTGCTGGGCTTTCTCTACCTGTACAGCTGTTGAGTCATACAGAATTTATACACTATTATTCTGAAGTGTTTCTTATATCTTATGTCTCCATACTTCTTCGCCACATTTCAGTTTATGCTTTTTTTTCAGCACCTCCCAGTGCAGATTTTCAAATGTCTCACAATGTAACTTGTCAGGGAGCCTGTAAAGATTGACCATTGAGTTACAATATATTGCTTTATTTTTCATGTCCCACTATGTAAAAAGGCTGATGGCAGGATTTTCTCAGAAAGAATGTCTTGGGCAGGAATGAATGATGCATTGCCAACTAAGCTTCAGATTCTGCTTTGCTAACATCATAGTCTTTCCAAAACATAGCATGCTAGGGTAAGATTGCTATTTTCTGCAAAGGGATTTTTTTTTTCATAATTTCCCTATTTATGCATTACGTTATGTCAGGACAGAGACATTCATTTACCTACTGCAGTCATAACTAAAATGGGCAGTCACAACAAAAAGTTAACCTGGAAATTCAATAAGAATGCAGCTCTAAATGTATAATTTAATAATCAAAACTAGATTCTACTACCCAAAATATTATACGATTGTGACTGAGAAGATAAAGTACAAGCTGCTTTCCAATAAACAAGGGCACCACAAAAGAAGTGATCTAACATGTCTGCTATTCCAAAAGTGCAGACCAAACATTTGATACTCAAAATCATTATCTGTAAAAATGACATATTAGCTTTGGGCTGAATTTTCCCGTATCAGTGTTCAGCAAAAAGTAAGGAGGGAAAGTGAAAAACATGATTAGGGTAGGAAGAAAGGATAGTCAAGGAAGATAGATGTCTCTTCTTAGACCTCATTTGCCTGTCCATACTAGTCTGTTTGTAGTATTTTCAATATACAAAAAAGATGGTAATGTCAGTTTAACTACCTCCTGGGAAGGGAGTCCTGAAAAGTGCAATAGTTGCTGCTTTCTTACTATACAGAATGAATTCTGGTATTTACCTGCTTACCTTGTGTTTCTAATAAGTTGTGTTTCTAATAACAAGAACGTCTTGTTCCTAACATGAAGGTCAGGCTCTAAAACTGAGTTCAAGAAACACCTTAATTGTCCTAAAGGAAAAAATGGGATTGAGTGAGTGTGAAAAAAGGGAAATGTGACAAAATCTAGTAAAAGGTAGGATACATAGTTCAAAGCTTTTTCCAGTTCCTTGACTGTCTTATATTCTTAATGAAGAGTTTAAAATTATTTAAGTAATGATGGTACGGGGGGGGGAGGGGGGTGTTAGCACTCAATTTGAATTTATCTAGTTGTTAATGACACTTCAGAAACCATTAAACTGGTTTGTGTTTTTTTTTTTTTTAAATAATTGCTTCAAAATCCTGTCTCAAAAACACAATCTACTGAGCTAATGTGTGTTCACTGGAGTGAAATTAAATATCTTAAATCTGTGCATCTCATCTTCTTTCTGGAGAAATACTGAAAAAGAAATTGTACTTGTTTAAAATGGAGCTTCTGCATCTTAAAGATTTCAAATCTTAAAAATAAATAAAAAAATTTATAAATACATAAATAAATATTAAGTAGTTCTTATCCCCTGGCCAAAGAAATCCAAACTCCAGACAAGGCTTACTTTATAAAGTAGAAATGCTGATATAAGTAGCCGCATTACTTATCTTTCAGGATGATTTGGGTTGATGTGTGGGTACAACTTTGCAAATAACTGACAGAATTTCAGATTTCTGAAAAAATACAAAAGAAAATTAATTCTCAATTGTTCTAAAAGATATTTGGTTTTAATCAATGTTTTCTTGACATAATTGCAAGCAAAAAATGAAGGGGTTTCTTCCATCTGACATTTTCACTGCAGGCTGAGTCCTCCTAAGGGCATTTATTATAATTAAAAATATAATATTTAAATTGAAAAAACAGAATGTTTTTAAGATGCCTGTATTTTTTATTCATCAATTTAGTTTTCTTGAGCAGGTTCAAAAAAAAAAAAAAAAAAGTAGTTTATCCCCTTAAAATTCCTGTATTTTATTACCAATCAGATATCAGATCTGTTGGTAAAAAGGAAAAAAAAAGAAAAACAAACAAACAAAAAAAATCAAAATTATTCCAATCACTTTAATTAATCTTTTCAGCAGACAGTGTTTAAAGGTGCCGGTGTAAGAACTATCCATTTTTACTACAGCCACCAAGCATACCTGAGATGTCAAGCGCTCAGAATGAAATACCCTTTCAATACATGGGCCTATTAGAAGTAGTCTGTCAAAATGTGAACTTTGTGAAAAATATAGCTTTGTGATAGCTGAGGCCCTCCCAAGGAATATCCCTAATTTATGAAACTCAGGTTTGCTTTCTAGTTTGCCTTGTTTGAGTTTGGCTTTGTTTCAGACAGGGAGCACCCTTTGGTTTCTTTTTGGTGAAAACTGTGGACATCAGTGTTGTATCTGCTCAAAAAAAGTTTCCCAAAAATAATCCTTCCCCAAAAGAAAAAAAAAAAATACTTAAATTCAAACTGTTCTCAACAGTAGCTACCCATTCATCTTTCCTCTCTCCTTTCCTCCTTTTATCAGAAGAAAATACCATTTCCCGAATAGTTCCACTAGTTGTTGATGACTTGAGGCAGGAAAATATTATTTTTTGGCCTTAAGTACATGTTTAACATTCATTTATATTCCATCTAATGAAATTTAATCACCTGTTTGAATGATGTGGTTTCAGTAATCATGCACATGAGATTTAGAGCACTGTTAGGCCCGTGTTAGTTTTGGTGCAAAACAAAAAAATAATTTCATAACTATGATGATGCTTGTAACTGAAGATATAATTCAAGAGAAACCACTAAAATCCAGCCACATACCCAGCAGGTAGTAATAACTTTCAGTAACAGGCACTATTCTAATAAGCTGCTTGTTATTGTTCTGGAAGCTGCTGCTTCCTTCATTTTTATTTTCTTTATTCAACATATAACTGCCATTAGCTGCTGGTCAGGACAAATGCTTCTGGTATAATGTCATCAAAATTATTAATTTAGACGACATAATCTCTTTGCAGTTAGAAATGAGGTGACTGGTTCAAGCAGTGAATAAGTCACCACTAGAGGGAGACTGGACCTATTAAAAATAATTAAATATTCAGTTCTGTTTATTACAATGACTGAAAGGTCAGATATTTCATTATTTGGTTTTATCATAATAAATTTACTCTTTTATAAGTTTTAAACTAGACAATTATTCTNAGAAAAACAAACAAACAAAAAAAATCAAAATTATTCCAATCACTTTAATTAATCTTTTCAGCAGACAGTGTTTAAAGGTGCCGGTGTAAGAACTATCCATTTTTACTACAGCCACCAAGCATACCTGAGATGTCAAGCGCTCAGAATGAAATGCCCTTTCAATACATGGGTCTATTAGAAGTAGTCTGTCAAAATGTGAACTTTGTGAAAAATATAGCTTTGTGATAGCTGAGGCCCTCCCAAGGAATATCCGTAATTTATGAAACTCAGGTTTGCTTTCTAGTTTGCCTTGTTTGAGTTTGGCTTTGTTTCAGACAGGGAGCACCCTTTGGTTTCTTTTTGGTGAAAACTGTGGACATCAGTGTTGTATCTGCTCAAAAAAAGTTTCCCAAAAATAATCCTTCCCCAAAAGAAAAAAAAAAAAGACTTAAATTTGAACTGTTCTCAACAGTAGCTACCCATTCATCTTTCCTCTCTCCTTTCCTCCTTTTATCAGAAGAAAATACCATTTCCCGAATAGTTCCACTAGTTGTTGATGACTTGAAGCAGGAAAATATTATTTTTTGGCCTTAAGTACATGTTTAACATTCATTTATATTCCATCTAATGAAATTTAATCACCTGTTTGAATGATGTGGTTTCAGTAATCATGCACATGAGATTTAGAGCACTGTTAGGCCCGTGTTAGTTTTGGTGCAAAACAAAAAAATAATTTCATAACTATGATGATGCTTGTAACTGAAGATATAATTCAAGACAAACCACTAAAATCCAGCCACATACCCAGCAGGTAGTAATAACTTTCAGTAACAGGCACTATTCTAATAAGCTGCTTGTTATTGTTCTGGAAGCTGCTGCTTCCTTCATTTTTATTTTCTTTATTCAACATATAACTGCCATTAGCTGCTGGTCAGAACAAATGCTTCTGGTATAATGTCATCAAAATTATTAATTTAGACGACATAATCTCTTTGCAGTTAGAAATGAGGTGACTGGTTCAAGCAGTGAATAAGTCACCACTAGAGGGAGACTGGACCTATTAAAAATAATTAAATATTCAGTTCTGTTTATTACAATGACTGAAAGGTCAGATATTTCATTATT
>NW_020955564.1:689887-699708 GCF_003031625.1 Empidonax traillii | reverse complement strand
TTCAACATATAACTGCCATTAGCTGCTGGTCAGGACAAATGCTTCTGGTATAATGTCATCAAAATTATTAATTTAGACGACATAATCTCTTTGCAGTTAGAAATGAGGTGACTGGTTCAAGCAGTGAATAAGTCACCACTAGAGGGAGACTGGACCTATTAAAAATAATTAAATATTCAGTTCTGTTTATTACAATGACTGAAAGGTCAGATATTTCATTATTTGGTTTTATCATAATAAATTTACTCTTTTATAAGTTTTAAACTAGACAATTATTCTTAATTTAATGTTTCTGGAAATTGAGAAACAGAAGAATACTAAATACCAAAGGAAACTGAGCCCCATACAGATGAAGTTTAAAGTGAATTATTGTACACCCAACAGGTCGTGAGAGTCTAGGAATTCCATTTAATTAATAGCTTCTCTCTTCAGCAAGCCTAGCACTTGAGCTAGAGCATCTTTTCTCTTTGCATCACCCCCTCAGCTGAGTCACGGTGAAATTCTGTATCCTTTTCTGCAAATTAGACTGTTTTGGCTGGAGCTAACTGGACACATATGTTGCCACCTGCTGCGCATTCTTTAGTCTGAAGTTTTACAACAGCTTGGTTTGTATCTTTGAACATTTTGTTCGTTAGAGTAGGTAGCAACCGGGAAAGGGCAATGCCTCCTTTGGTTCGGTTTGTTCCTCAGACTGGCAATTTTCTACCTAGTTTGCACCTGTTGCTGAAAGAGTTTATGGGTCAGACACATTTTTACTTCTGAACACATTTGTTGAGTCAGTTCTGGAAGAAGATTCCTCCACATGGAAATATTTATTCAGTTTATAAACCAGACTCTGAATATACATATGCAGGGTTTTTCATATTAATTTAGGTGTGCAAATGGGTTTGCAATTGCACATAATTGTGCATGCATAAAATGAAAATTTAGAAAGAGTGTTGCACATTTCGCTTCTTCCATTTGCTGGAGATATCACATCCCCTTATGAAAGAACAATGGTTCCTTAGTATATTTTGTCACTTATCATCCTTCCTGTTATCTTTCACACACATACACATCCCACCCCAGGCCTCATCCATTCAAACCAAGCAGCAAAAACCATAGTCAGATTAAGAATATTATATAGCCATGATGGCACTCTTGTGAAATTTTGTTCCACTTAATAGAATAATTTCTCATACATGACTCCAGACAGCATCAGACACACAGTCAGGGAAGCCTGATCCACAGTGTCTCTGTGAACAGAGACTACCAGTGTGGTTTGCTGTGGTTGTGTGCTCGCATTATTCATTGCCCACAAAGATTCCTCTCAAGCTGTAATATACTTTGTATGCCAAAAAGCTTTAGGGTTTTTAGCACCCATGATTTATTTTTTTTAACCTCCATGATTATTTATAAGGAAAGTTTTATCAGAGTCTCATGCTCCATTATTAGCTCTACTGTCAAAATTATTCAATCATAGTGTTACCCCTCACAGAAATGAAGAAAGCTAGCCAGAAAGTTCACAAATGAACCATGCTCTTAAAATGGTTAATCCATAGTTTTCATTTGATACTTATGAATAATAAATGCACATGTAGGAGGTAATCAGTCTGGACTTGTATGGGATAGCAATAGGTGATGGCCTATTTATAAAAATGTATACCCTTAATGTTACATTAAGGAAAGTAGATTGCAGGTCTTTGGTTGTCATCTCTGATTATTGAATTATACATGAGCTTACCTACACAGTTCTGAACTATTTTTTAATTTGTAAATATTCATTAAGCTTGTTCACTTACGTCAGCTTGAAACCCCAGCTTTTAATGACTGCTGTTCTGAAACAGTTCAACCAGTTTATTTTGCAGCCCCTCTCATCATCCCACAAGAGCGGCTGCACTCACCAGCAAGCCCAGCCTAACTAAGCTGAACCTTGACAACACTGGGCATCCACAAAACCTTCATCTCTTCAGGGAGTATCCAAACTCCAGATGATGCCATGGGCAAGACATGTTGTGACAAGTAAGATGCAAGTATATGGGACTGAATACAAATTTTGGTCATACTTCTGGGAGCAGCCTTTGGGAAGGGTAGGTGCAGGGGGAGAAGTAATTTCACAGCCTGGAGCATGCTTGGGTGGAGGAAGAAGGTCAGGGAGAGGTGAGGGAAGTGAGGGCTGGTGACAGTGCCCAAAGCCAAATAGAGGCAGCCAAGTAGCTGACAGGGAACTCCAACAGTGTTCTTCATCCTGCCAAGTAAAGTATTTCCAGACATCTAACCAAACAAACTTTGTGTAAGAAGGGAGAGAAGAGATTGCAAAGAAAGTAAAAGAAACCTGAAGATATTTGGCATACTTGCTATGAGTTATTTAGCAAGTAGTTTCTCCTTACTAACTAGCATGTAAAATGCAAGTAAATGAAAATAAATCAGATTCCAGCCAAAGATACCGGTTTCCTAACTGTGAGTTTTTAAACTTGGTTGAACACTGCTGAATATTATAATAAAATTTTTAATAAATAATTATGTATTGCAGTTTATGCTTACAGCTCTTCTCCTCTTGTGAGATGTCTCTCTGTTATCCATTCTTCAGAAGTAAAAATATTCATAATAATTGAATCTAATAATTTTAAGATGTTATGCTTTGAATCCTGAACTTGAACTTCTGTAGAAATAAATGGATTTAAATCCATTTATGCTGGTGTTTACTATGTCCACAGGGGCTTAGCCTTGAAGATTTTATCCTATTTCTATTATTCATTAATCTAGTTTAATCAATGTAAGACATAACAGTAAAAAAAAATATATAAAACCGATTTTTAAAATCCATATGGTTTATTTCATCATCAGGAAAATAAATTTCTTTTCAAATATCATTTGGGGATGCTGGAATAATTTTCTCCTGTCAGCCTAATGGCCAGGCCACATCAATTTTCAGACAAAAATCTTGTAAAATCTTCAGAAGAAAAAAAAAAAAAAAAAAAAAAAAAAAAAAAAAAAAAAAAAAAAAAAAAAAAAGGCAAAACCTTGGGGTTACCCTGAAGAAAGGTTTATTATTAAACTTTAATATCTCCCTGTGAAATACTCCATAGTCTTCCCTCTTTAAGTGAGAAAGAAAGGTTCATTTAGAATCACTGGTGTCAGGCATCAGCTGAAAATAAGTTAAAGAAATAACTTCTTTTAATTACCCTTCTACTTAATCTGAGGATATCTCAGTCATGCTGCTTTTCTGAGCTGCCAGGGATTTAACTGTAAATGCTGGGTTTGCTTTCGTAATAGACAAACATGACACCACTACCCCTCCCCCTCCAAAAAGAAAAATTAACAAAGAGTATCAATTAAAAAAAAAAATAGAGAAGGTTCTGGGAAACTTAAATTACAAATCCCTAGAGCTCTAAAATGAAGAATAAGGAAATTGCTTTCTCCCTTTGGGCATGACCTTTTCTTTTGAATGGATTCCACAGAATAAAAAGAGGAATCATCTTTTATTTAAACAGGAAGCAACTGGAGGCAGTTTGAGGCTCTTGGGAATATTTAAACACATGCTGAGAAAGAAATTGAAAGCCATGACTATTTCAAGGACAGAACTTCAGCGATCTATGCCATTAATGTGATACTGAGCCCTCCTGACACCAAGAGCAAAAATAGCATTTATCCTTTTATCAATACACAGCATTAGCAATGCAATTGCCTGTGATAATGCCTGAAATTATGGACTGAGCTGTTTTCAGGGCCTTCTGGAAGGAGTGGACACTGCTGATAGGTCCATTAGAAGTTACATTAGGGTAATTTAATTCCTCCAGCCCAGCTCCATTCACAGTTCCTCCTTTCTTCCAAGTTACACTCTGTTGAATCAATAGCCATTAGAGCAAATCAACCTCAGTGGGAAAACGCCCTTGTCAAACCCCAGCCTGACTCATTGTCATCATTGGAGATCCCAGCCTAACCAAGAACAAAGTCACATTTGAATTCTCAGATGAGATGTACTCTATTTCAAAGCAGTACCAGAACCTGCAAATAATGTCATGGAGCTGTGATATCCATAGAGAAAACTCTAGCAAAACAAGGTGTTCAACAATTGAGACTTACTTCAGTGTGTCTTTGCACTTGCTTCTGTAAGAGCAGCTGCAGTCTCCAAAACACCACCCAGGCTCCTGATTTAATCTCTTGTCTTTGGACCAAAACATCTTTTGGTGATATTTTTCATTTGTTTTAATGGCAAGCTACTGGCCCATGGCTTTTCATGGCTTTCCTGAAGATCTGAATCCATTTGTGCCATGCTACTCACTTTTATCACCATTATCTTACAGCAGGATAGCAGAGTGTAAATCCACTTTCACTTCCTCAGTGCATTCAGCAGATCAGAAGAAGTCCAGAGACCTGCCAGAATGATGCACAGGTATAAGGGGTGCAGGGGTTTTTCAGCATCAAGGGTGGATTATCTTCCTTTGGGAGATAAAAGACAGCAAGCCTTCTGAAGCCACCCAGGCACCATTGACCCCAAAGCACAGGACAGGACTTCATGTGAAATCTGAATGCGCTCAAAGCCACAAACTAATTAAAAGGCATTGCCAAAAAATTATTTTGGAATTTAACTAATTATTTAACTATTATTAGCTGCATTATTTCCAAACAGATTTTAGCAACCAAAAAAAAAAAACCCACCCCCTCCAAAAAAAAGAAAAAAACCTAACCCCCCCCAAAAAACCCAAAACCAAAACCAACCAACCAACAAAAAAAAAAAAAAAAAAAAAACACCAACAAACAAGCAAACAAAAAAACCCCTTATCACAGTCAAGCTAATAGTATACATTATATGAACAAATATATTTGTGCTTTCATTTGTTTTATGAAACTCAATGAATACATTATTCTCAACTGAAAATGAGTTTTCTTTTTTGTATGCTTCCTTGCCTCTTCTTTTTTTTAGCAGCTCTAATGTACTATGGTAATTAACTCAGATAAGAGCCAAAGTCCTGTGGTTTAATGTACACTAATGAGAATGACATGATTTTCAAGCTGCAATATGGAACACTGAAAATGTGTAATTCATGTAGGGAAAAATATTACATACCTATTTATAAACCTTCTGGTATGATAAACCTTTCAATGCTGCTACCTATTTATAAACAGATCAGGGGTATAAAGGACCCTGACAATTTGATGAGCTAATATCACATTATATTCTGATTTTATTTAATACAAATGCATTCCGTAATTTTTAACAGCTTACATTGAATTGCTTTATAGCATGTCCTGAATATAATAAATTTACAAAATTTTGCAGATAAACCACAATAGTCACAGAAAATTTCTCTTATTTATGTTTCATTACAAATTATTTGTTTATCTAATGCTTATATTTTAGTTTCTAAGTAACAGAATAAAGGATAAAATCCTAACCACACTTTGATCACACATAACAGACTTTTTTCTTGCTAAGAGTTCTTTAAACACAAGTAAAAGCTGATTATGAGACAGATGACAATGGATGGAAAGTATGAAAGCTTCAGTTTAATATGGCTCAAGGCTGAGAGGAATAATAGATGACAGCATAATAAGAATTGATGGAGATTCTGCTATTTTAAACAAGGATATGAATGACAATAAAAACCAGAGGAGATGAGACAGAAGAAGTTCAGATTAAGAAATGCCTGGCTTTTTTAAGCATCGTGGTAAAACTTAAAGCATAGAGAGCTGTTCTTCCTTACTAGAGTGTATAGTGATGTCTTATTAAACTTGGGCTGATTATTGGAAATGCACCTGGATGATGACATGAGACATAGAGAACAACTGGGAGGTTGCGAAGATCCATGTCATGAAACGCATATTTGCTTTTTCTACACACAGAAACCCTGATCCTGCAGAAACAGAGATGTTGCTTCTAGACTGTAAACACAGAAGTGGGCTTACTAGATTCTAGATGTTTAAAATTGGTCAAAGGAAATCTCACTGATTTCCAGCTAAATGTGCATTTAATCTGTTACACTCAAATCAGCGGATTACAGATAAGCTTTTTTAGGGTTTTACTTTAGCTTTTTTTAGGGTTTGAAACACGTTTTTCTTTTAAAGTTTCAAAAGCAAGGCTCATGTCTCTTGCTCTCCGAAAATGAACTCTGATACAAGAAAGCCTTGACAATTAACTAATTGCAGCAGTGGATGGCCTCTCATTTATTTAAATTAACTTCAAACCAGGGACATGCTGTGCTTCCAGGTAAAATGTTACTCATCTTTCTTTAGTTAAGCACTGATTTCAGCAAAATGGACAAAAATTTCCTTCATAACAACTTGCACATTTTCTGAAAATACATGCAAGTTGTACATAATGGCTTTGCAAATTCAAGTAACTGTTTTAGAGGTTCCAGGTTTCAGAGACCAGATCACAGCAACAGTTTTCTCACTGTAATAGTTTTATGTTAGAGTGTTTCTCTTGATTTCAACTGAACTTCTATTTTTTTAAACTATTCTATGGTAGTCTGAAAAAGAGAAAACCTTTATCATACTTGAAACTTTCATTTTGTATCAACCAATTCATTCAGAATGGAATATAAACATGAACAGTACTAAATGAATAAGAGTTGTTATAAAAAAATTCTTATGATACCAATTCCTTCCACCACCTCAGCACTGAAATGTGGTTAAATTGAGATGATCCATTTATCCCCTGAAGTGCTGGCAGAGCAGTGTGAGATGAGGGTGAGGTGCACAGTCTGAGATTCTCTGACGAGGTAAATCCAGAGATGCAACATTTCCCTGCTGATTTACTCCAAACAAAGAGCCGGACCTTTATTTTTAGTTTTTATGTTGTTTTGCTGGAATTTCTCAGCATTTGAGCTCCCCTCCAGCCGAGAGCAGGTTCTCCTATCCACAGGTAGAGCATGTGTAGGGCCACCAGCTCCTCCTACACAACCCCAGGCTGCTTCTGCTACTCTTCCAAGCTCCCATCCTTACAGCTCACTGACACACCTCTCTAAATTACAATAAGGTGGCTGCCCACACATATGTGCTGGCTGCTTTGCTTCCCGCAGACCCAACACACCACCTCCACAGTCACAGCAGCCTGTTTCAGTGATTAGAAGTGTGAAAGAACAGCAATGAGCTGAGCTTATGCACTAAAGATCTCATTTTCAGCAGTGGAGGAAGAGTGGGCTTTCTACTGAGATTCTTGTTCTCTTCCTTGTGATACGTCACTTCTTCAGGGACTTCCTTAGCAGAAGGTTAATAAACCACAGTTACAATGAAAGGTTGCAGCTCCTCCTACACAGTGTATGGTGTGATGCCACCAGAGAGGCAACTTCAGGAGTTTGTTATACAGTCAAGTAGTACTTAAGTTTTGTGGGAGCCCCCGGTGGTCTAGGGGAAAAGACACTGCACTGTCACTGCAGAGACCCAGGTTCGAATCCCGGTCGGGGCCCCTCCCCGGGCAGATGGAGCTCGTTAGCCCTGTAAGGCAATCCATCTACGTCCTGAGGACCTCGCTGCCACCGTCCAAGCGTGCTTGGCCCCAGCAGATGAACCTCAGGATTAAAGGGTGGGCTCAGTTCTGCGCACACTGTGTCTCACCTAAAAAATCCAATGCGCAGGCTGGAAGGTGCAAAGACCTTCGCCGGTTCTTCGTTCGCAAAGACCGGCCATTATTTATATATATACTTAAGTTTTGTTGAGTGATTTTACTGGAAGTTTCAGCACTCAGAGATGACACCACTGCATGAAGATTTTTATTGTTTCTTTATTTTTGTAAATATCTGTATTGGGTTTTTATGAAGGACTATACCCTGTGGGAAGGACTCATGTTGAAGTTCATGTCTCCCATGGGAGGGACCCTATTCTGGAGGAGTGTAAGAGTGTGAGGAGTCCTCCCCTGAGAAGGGAGTGGCATGTACAATTAACTGACCATAGTCCCTATTTCCCACTCCCCTGTATCACTGGCAGGGAGGAGGTAGAGAATTTGGAAGTGAAGTTGAGCCCAGCAAAAAGGGAGGGGTGGGGGGAAGGTGTCTTTAAATTTTTTTTTTATTTCTCACCATCTTACTGTGATTTGATTGGCAATAATTTAAACTAATTTCCCAAGTGAAGTCTATTTTGCCCATGACCTTGAGTGGTGAGTGATCTCTCACTGTCCTATCTCAACCCATGAGCCTTTCTCTCCCTCTGCCCAGCTGCGAAGGGCAGCGAAAGATCAGCTTTTGTGGGTACTAGGTGTCCAGAGAGGGTCAACTCACTACAGTGTCCATACATCCTGCTTCTGACCGGCTTACCATAGTTTTCCACCCTTGTGAGTATAGTAGTCAGATTTCTATGTGTCCATCAACCTGGAGTGCCTTTGCTTCAATGTAAGGGTTCTTGGCTCCTGAGAAAGTGCTAACTATTTCTGCATTTGTGGGGTAGGATGGTCAGAAGTCTTTCAGAAGAAACTCACTGAACATGTCTCTTTATAGGGGAACAGATTTATTTCATTAATAACTATAACTCTTTTGAGACCCACTGTTTGATTGACCAAAAGTGCAGACTCCACAAGAGATAAAATCCATAAACAGAGTGCAAAACTTAAACTATATGGATGTATTAACCTAGAGATCTAGAGTAGGCTAAGTGGCAGTTGTAAAGCTGCTGTCAGCCTAAGTTATGCATCTAGGTGTTTCTTAAAACACTAATTTACCCTTATTTTGCTATATTTGCAACATCAGGTGGTTTCCAACATCTTCAAAGTTCTGTAGTCAAGTAGATAAAATTGTTATCTAGCATGTTGGTCTTTTTGTGTAGTTTGTTTCAGTTTTAGACTTACACCTGCATCTGGATTTAACTGGTTTTCACACTCAGGGAAACACTGATTTGCAGAATGGTATATTTTAATATTTTTTTTTTTTTTTTTGAGAACTTTACAAACAATGCTGTGGATCCCTGCCTTGGAGCAATGAGTCATCAGAAGTGGCTCGAGGAGTGAAATGATTACTTTGAAAAGTGTATTTTTAACTACAGGAGGAAATAACTTTCATTATCATCAGATTGGCAAAGCACTTGAAGGTAATAGCTCCATCAGGCAATTTTTTTCCTAGTCCTTATGTCAGAAAAAAAAAAAAAAAGAAAAAAACTCCTTTTTTTCCAAAACACTCTTCATAGCAGTGGAAAGTTAGAAGAGTAGGATGCAGACATTGTCAAAATAAAATGTGTTAAATAAAATAATAGGTGGATAAAAAGAGTAGGAAAGAAAAAATCCCCCAGGATACATTCATTTAAAGTGGTGTTTTTTTAAAGATCTATTTGAATTAGAAACCCAAAGAAACCCAATTAAATTATTCTGATTCATGCAAAAAAAAAAAAAAACATAGTTTGAACAAATTTCTGATATAAAGCTTGTACACCTATGATTCTGGAAGCTAAACTAAAATATTTTAGTCGTGGATGTAATCAGGCATCTTTCCCATCAAGAAAGGAATACTTTTTACTGTATTTTCTATAAGACCTAGAAATACATAAACAAGGACTAGCCTGGGGCTCTGTTTCCCTTTGCAATCTGTCATTTCAACCATCAGTGTCTGTGGCCATCTCTGGCCATGAACTCCACTAAAACGTGGATGAATTTCTGTATTCAGGCAGTCAAGAAAACAGCAAAGGAGCCCAACATTATTCTATCTCTGACTGTGCAGTAATAACAGGACCTGTCTATCCAACAGCTAAAATCCAACATATCCTTTTAACAAGCGCATTTATATAGGGATTATGTGCAACCCAGAAAATTCACATATCTGATACACACAAATCAGTCTCCAGTGTTGCATTTTTCATACACAACCTCATAATATTTGGAGCTTGATTGAGTGACAGGAGATCTTTTGAATCATGGA
>NW_020955564.1:688199-689663 GCF_003031625.1 Empidonax traillii | reverse complement strand
TCCAACAGCTAAAATCCAACATATCCTTTTAACAAGCGCATTTATATAGGGATTATGTGCAACCCAGAAAATTCACATATCTGATACACACAAATCAGTCTCCAGTGTTGCATTTTTCATACACAACCTCATAATATTTGGAGCTTGATTGAGTGACAGGAGATCTTTTGAATCATGGAGCTTACATGTATATCTGTAATCCAACTCAACTGAGTTTAAATTGCAGGTGTTTGTTCATAAATATGGACATAATTTTTGATGTAAATATGAAACAGCATAAAACATCCTTACTTGGTGTAGTTTACCAGCCTTGCAGTAGACAATGGTTCCTCTCCTAATTTTCATGCCTAATTTTTATGAGAGTCAGTCCCAAGCCCCTAGTTGTAGGCAGTCTTTTCAGAGAAGCTGGAACAAGAGCTGTCCGTAACAGAATAGGCCAAATCCTCTATATTAATTACAGCTTCATCGCTCCATTTAGTAGCCACCATCTGCCAAGATCTGGCCAGAACTGGGGTGGTCCCCAGGCAGGGTATGCCAAAGTAGTGACAAAATGCTGAAACAGGCTTCCTTCAGCTTCTGGATGGAAAAATCCCTGCTTAATATAAACTTCAAAACCCTTGAATTCCTCTGACCCTTTCTATGTGGACAAGGATGTGGCCATGAGGAAGTTTCACAAAGCCTTGGTTGTTAGTCTCACTGACTGCTAAACACAAGACAGTGCAATGCCTTGTGCAATCTCTTTTAAGCTATTTGATTTAAGAAGGAACCTTACATTTCCTATACTATTTCATCCATGTTTTCCTTACAAGTATCCTAAAATGAATATGTGCTTAGGTTGCCTTCTATATATATAATATAATGACCATTGCAAGAAGCAATGCCATACGGTTCCTGAACTCTCCTGAATGTCCCAGCTCCCTGATGGACCAGCACAGCTGTGTAGAAAGCAGAACACCAGATCACATCCCTCAAGTAGGAAGGTACCATGACAGGGCATTGTGGCCACTCTGGGGACTCCTACCTTCTTCAGCGTGGCCTCATCCCTGTGCATTGCATATAACATTGTTCCTGTTACAGTCTGAATATATGGCATGATGTAAATATTGAGTGGAGACTACAGGACACAATAAGCCAAGTCCTTAGTTTGTTCATATTCCTCTCAGGCACACCTACTTCCTTGTTCCTGATATTTCTGTTCACTTTAACAGGTACAACTTAGGTTTGAAGGGGATGCTTATCTGAGGCAGCCACACTTTAATCTCAAAAAACTTTCATTTGCTGTAAACAGAAAATTTTAATAGGGATTAATGTTTAGTATTTGTTTATATGCATTCTGTCCTCTATGAAAACCTGTTTCTAATATGCTGTTCACACTATGTAAGGAAATATTTTTAGATTTTCCAGAATATTTCACTTTTGTGACATTTTAGCTTAATTACAGTGATATAATGAACCAGGTCCATT
>NW_020955564.1:686311-688068 GCF_003031625.1 Empidonax traillii | reverse complement strand
TATAAAAATATATCTATATTTACGCAAATTACAGTTATATACAGTTAAGATGCTATATACACAGAAAAAGGGGGTCCACCCCCCGCAGGGATAGGGAAAGGGAAAAAGGGGACAAAAGGGAACAAAAGGGACACCAAACAGGTATACTAGATCGAACTATACTAATAACTAACAAAACAGATCTCACCATGTCCCTTAGAACAGCAGGATTGGCAGTCACAGCCAGCACTCTCCAAACCTCCACGTGGTAGGACAGCGGACTCTGCAGGCCTCAGCCTTAGATAAGCGAGACCAACGCAGGGACCTACTGTTCCCAGACCTCGCCGGAAGAGAAGAGAGCGAGGTCTCTAATCTCCGACTTATTTATACTCTGGTTTACGTAAAAATTGTGTGGAATACTGGGTAATTGGCTCCTTCCTTGGTTACAAACTGGTCACCAAGGAAGGCCTAGACTAAAACCATCACACATGTATATCTGTAATCCAACTCAACTGAGTTTAAATTGCAGGTGTTTGTTCATAAATATGGACATAATTTTTGATGTAAATATGAAACAGCATAAAACATCCTTACTTGGTGTAGTTTACCAGCCTTGCAGTAGACAATGGTTCCTCTCCTAATTTTCATGCCTAATTTTTATGAGAGTCAGTCCCAAGCCCCTAGTTGTAGGCAGTCTTCTCAGAGAAGCTGGAAAAAGAGCTGTCCGTAACAGAATAGGCCAAATCCTCTATATTAATTACAGCTTCATCGCTCCATTTAGTAGCCACCATCTGCCAAGATCTGGCCAGAACTGGGGTGGTCCCCAGGCAGGGTATGCCAAAGTAGTGACAAAATGCTGAAACAGGCTTCCTTCAGCTTCTGGATGGAAAAATCCCTGCTTAATATAAACTTCAAAACCCTTGAATTCCTCTGACCCCCTTTCTATGTGGACAAGGATGTGGCCATGAGGAAGTTTCACAAAGCCTTGGTTGTTAGTCTCACTGACTGCTAAACACAAGACAGTGCAATGCCTTGTGCAGTCTCTTTTAAGCTATTTGATTTAAGAAGGAACCTTACATTTCCTATACTATTTCATCCATGTTTTCCTTACAAGTATCCTAAAATGAATATGTGCTTAGGTTGCCTTCTATATATATAATATAATGACCATTGCAAGAAGCAATGCCATACGGTTCCTGAACTCTCCTGGATGTCCCAGGTCCCTGATGGACCAGCACAGCTGTGTAGAAAGCAGAACACCAGATCACATCCCTCAAGTAGGAAGGTACCATGACAGAGCATTGTGGCCACTCTAGGGACTCCTACCTTCTTCAGCGTGGCCTCATCCCTGTGCATTGCATATAACATTGTTCCTGTTACAGTCTGAATATATGGCATGATGTAAATATTGTGTGGAGACTACAGGACACAATAAGCCAAGTCCTTAGTTTGTTCATATTCCTCTCAGGCACACCTACTTCCTTGTTCCTGATATTTCTGTTCACTTTAACAGGTACAACTTAGGTTTGAAGGGGATGCTTATCTGAGGCAGCCACACTTTAATCTCAAAAAACTTTCATTGATTTTGATTGCTGTAAACAGAAAATTTTAATAGGGATTAATGTTTAGTATTTGTTTATATGCATTCTGTCCTCTATGAAAACCTGTTTCTAATATGCTGTTCACACTATGTAAGGAAATATTTTTAGATTTTCCAGAATATTTCACTTTTGTGACATTTTAGCTTAATTACAGTGATATAATGAACCAGGTCCATT